>NC_041218.1:33648592-33664750 GCF_002837175.3 Physeter macrocephalus
AACTACCGAGCCTGCGCTCTAGAGCCCACGAGCCACAACTACTGAAGCCCGCGCACCTAGAGCCCGTGCTCCACAACAAGAGAAGCCACTGCAATGAGAAGCCCACGCACAGCAATGAAGAGTAGCCCCCGCTCACCGCAACTAGAGAAAGCCCGCGTGCAGCAACGAAGACCCAACACAGCCAAAAATAAATTAAAAACTAAATTTATTTTAAAGAGTATAGACATTTTTAATATTCTTCAGAATATGTGACATCTTGTAAGCAAAAGAACAGAAATTGGTTGCTAGAGTTTGTAACTAATTACAACCATCATAATCTCATATTCCAAATTTTTGTTTTCATCACAAAAAGATTTTATTATTCTTATTAACTGACTTTATAGTGGAAGAAAAACTAATCTTTAAAAACAAGTATATAGTAAATATTTTGAATAGACATATACAATTGGAAATTCAAATTAAAATAATAATATGTCATTTGGCATGCATCAAACTAGCAAAAATGTTGAAGTCTGGTAACATCCAGACCTTGAAGATGCTGAGAAATAGAAGCTTGCATACATGACTGGTAGAGTATATAATGGTACAACCATTGTAGTAAACTGAATCATTGGTCATAATTCTTCATACCCTCCTTGTATTGGAATTATGATCCACAACTTTTCCAGATGGCTCTGCAGAATAAGCAGAGTATACTTCCCTACC
Organism: Physeter macrocephalus; assembly: GCF_002837175.3. Lineage (NCBI taxonomy): Eukaryota > Metazoa > Chordata > Mammalia > Artiodactyla > Physeteridae > Physeter > Physeter macrocephalus. Next base: position 33,649,298 of record NC_041218.1, read on the forward strand.
CCACAGATGTTGGGCTTATGACTTGCTCTCACCAATGGAAAGTAGGCAGAAGTGACAGAGAAGTAGACAGTAGGCCAGTTCTAGATATGACCCGCATGAGGTTTTACATATTTCCACTTGCCTTCTTTTTGCTCTTGCCATGTTGCATGAGAAGACTGGGTAGCTATTTGTGCAAGAGAATGAGAGACATGGAGCAGACCTGAATCCGACCTTAACCTAATCTGCAGCCTGGAGCCTGGAGCCCGGTGTCTGGAGTCAGGAATCCAGCCAAGCACATTTGAGTTGCAACAGGGAAAAATAAACACTTATTATTTTAAGCCACTAAGTTTTAAAGTGCTTTTTTGTTTTGTTTTGTTTTATGTAGCATTACTGCAGCAATCTCTGACTAATACAATCATATGTAAATTAATCTGGCAATATCCAATAAAACTGAAGATGCTGATATATGGCTAAGGAAGGGACACTTCCAAATATATGCCCTACAGCAGTGGTTCTCAGTCCAATCAGATCTAACACCTTTTATAAAAACTAATTTTAAACACCCTCTTTCTATCCTGTAACAAACTTAATAGTCTACCTACTCTCACACATAAATTTCAAAAATAACCAATATAATATCCTAACTCTAATATAAAGAAGAAGTAAACAGAACACAATTTGTAATCAAGGGCAGGACTGGGATAAGGCGAGCAAGGCACCTAGGGTATAAAATTTAAGGCAAAGTCATGCAAATGCTAAAGCTGCACCTGCAGGACTGAGAGAGTAGCTCCTTAAATTCTGCACCCAGGCACCTCACATGCCTCACCCTAGCCCTGGCCCTGTTTAAAATAATACAATTGTATTCAGAATGCAAATGTTTTCATGACTTTGGTAAAACATTTAATGAAGTAGACAGACACTTGTACCCTTACATAGCATCACCATGAATACAACAACTACCAATGCAGGCCGATACAAGTATGTCGTATTAGTGACTCAGATACTACAAATGGTATTGCTATTGGAGTCCTGAGTTTCCAAAATGGTGAACAATTCTTGGTGAAGTTCTTCCTTGCTATAGCAAGCTCTGAATAAATAGCCTTTACTTATTCCTTTTGGGTGGTCTCTGTTTATTTTTACAAAGGGAAGCAAAACTTCACTCCAGAAGCATGGGCTGTGCAAAGTGACTTCCATTTTAAGAGTACAGTATTTGAAGGGGAGAGGGAAGTAGCTTTACAGTGTAGAACTTGACAAACACTAAACCACCTCAGTCAGGTGATCAAGGTCAACATCAACAGTGACAAATCAAATTGATGGTATGTACCCATGATATGTAATGAAAATGGCATTTTACCTCTGTGGTCCTCCCTCCCCAAATCCATAATCCCAGAAAAATCATGAGAAAAACTCCTGACATACCCCAGTTTAGGGAGGTCTACAAAACACCTAACCAATACTCCTCAAAACTATCAAGTTCATCAAAAACAAGAAAAATATTAAACACTGTCACAGCCAAAAGAAGTCTAAGGAGACAACAATGTAGTGTGGTATACTGGATGGAATCCTGGAACATAGTAAAAGGACATTTGGTAAAAACTAAGGAAATTTGAATGAAGTATAGACTTCAATTAAAAATGATGTGTCACAAACGAATTTATCTATGAAACAGAAACAGACTCACAGCCATAGAGAACAGACTTGTGGTTGCCGTGGGGAAGGGGAGGTGTGGGAGGGATGGACTGGAAGTTTGGGATTAGCAAATGCAAACAATTACATATATATATTCAGATATATATATCTGAATCATTTGCAGTAAACCAGAAACTAACACAACATTGTAAATCAACTATACTTCAATAAAATAATTTTTAAAAAATGATGTGTCAATATTGGTTCCTTAATTGAAACAAATGTACCATAATAATGTAAGATATTAGTAATAGGGTAAACTGGATGTTAGGTATATGCGAACTCTCTGTACTATTTTAGCAATCTTCTGTAAATCTAAAAGTATTCTACAAAATGTAGTTTATATATTTATGTTAAAAATAGAGAAATAAAAAACAATATTAATACTTATGGCAAAATGTTAACATAAATAATGTTTAAATACAGGTAGGGGGTCACCCCATTATATTATTTCTTGTCCTTTTCTTTATGGGTAAAATATGTCATAATTAGAATTTTTTTCAAATTTTTAAAATCCTTCACAATGAACTCCAGTTTAACCCCAACAGATACTCACTTTGCTCCCTTTTTCACTCTCTCTTCAGCCACACATGCAGTTTTCTGAAGGCACCAAGCAATATGACACTCCTTTGTAATACAGTTCCATTAGCCTAGGGGTTCTGAGAGCAACTGAAAACTCAAAAACTACCACCAAGAATTTAAAGCTTTCTTTCATCCCCTTGTTTTGTATTCATTTGCTCCTTTGTATTCCACACATTGCACTTTGGATTAGAGCTGCTAATGTGCCTGTTTCTCTTTCCCTCTCTGCACTAAGTACCTTGAGGCTAGGGACCACATCTTTGTCATCTTTCTTTTCCTCCACACCCACACCATGTAGTGGGACTTGCTAACAGTATGACTCAATGGATTTATTATTTGATGGTAAGAGACTAGAGGTTCAAGATAAAAAGTCCTTTTCTACAACAAATAAATAAGAACAAGATCCGGAAAGAGATTAGTGAATTTGGCTTTGAAATTACCCATGAGGTTTAAGCAGTTCCAGGAAAATTATGAAAATGGTCAATAGAGTACAAAGAGTTAAGGAATAAAAGTAAGAAATCATCATAACTGGTTTGCAGGGCAGAAATAGAGACACAGATGTAGAGAACAAACGTATGGACACCAAGGCGCGAAAGTGGGGGTGGTGGTGGGATGAATTGGGAGATTCGGACTGACATGTATACACTGATATGTATAAAATAGGTAACTAATAAGAACCTGCTGTATAAAAAAAATTTTTTAAATCATCATAAAAAGCTTATTCATCCTGACCAGGAATGGAGTTCCTATAACTACTGTCATAAATTTCTCCTCAAATTTGAAGGGAAACAGAAAATACAGAAAACAAATGTGTAAATAACAATGAAGAAGGAGAACAGAAGAAGGAAGGAAGGGAAGAAAGAGAAAGAAAGAAAAAGAGAGAGAGAGAGAGAGAGGGAGAGGGAGGGAGGGAGGGAGGGAGGGACTGGACTCTCTATTCTGTTGATCAAATGTCTAACTTTTTTTTTTTCTTTTTTGCGGTACGCGGGCCTCTCACTGTTGTGGCCTCTCCCATTGCGGAGCACAGGCTCCGGATGCGCAGGCTCAGCGGCCATAGCTCACGGGCCCAGCCGCTCCCATGGCATGTGGGATCTTCCCGGACCGGGGCACGAACCCGTGTCCCCTGCATCGGCAGGCGGACTCTCAACCACTGCACCACCAGGGAAGCCCCAAATGTCTATCTTTATGCAAGTATCACACCATCTTGATTATTGTAGCTTTGTAGGAAGTTTTGAAATGGAGAAATGTGAATTCACCAACTTTGTTTTTCTTTTTCAAGATTGTTTCGGCTATTCTGTGTCTCGTGAGTTTCCATGTGAATTTTAGGGTCAACCTGTCAATTTTTACAAAGAAGCCACCTGAGATCCTGATAGGCATTGTGCTGGGTTTTCTTTGAAATGTAATTACCCCTGAGTGGAGTCATGTATATATAACTAATGTCAGGAGACACAAGCAAATGTTTGGTGATATCCAGATGGAGTCGCAGACCAACAGACATAATGGGGATTGGGTCCCAGTGGGATGGGCCAGACTGGGAAACATAGAGAGGGAGACACACAGACCTGAAGACTGGTGTAAAGGCCAAGGTGTGTTATTGGATAGACAGACCCTGGGAGGTGTCTTTGTAGTTGGTAAGTGTAGGGAACGAGCACGTTGGACTGAGCCTCCAGGGTGGTCAGAGTCCGGGTGGGGTGGTGGGTGCTGCCGATGATGGTTCATACAAGCCAGTGTGAGGTGGGGGGCAGAGGCAGGTGTCAGGGACCCTCCGTGTGAGGTGAAGTCAGTAGGAAGGAACATGTCAATTGTTTTCAGCTGGCAGCCTTGCTGGTGGAGGCTGGTCCAAAAGACCAATAACTATTGTTACCCATGGATGCAGGAGTCTCACTGATACGGCTTTACCTAAAGGGAGGCCGATGCTTTGCATGTATTGTGCTCACTCAGTACCCTTGAGCAATGAACGGATGGGCTCAGGGTAGTTATCACTTACGGAGACATTAAAGTGCTTTTTAAAGTAATGATGAATTGAAAAATCACAGATGGTCAGTGATAGAGAAGCTTGATGAAGTGTTCTACGACCATTAACGTGGTGACTGGAGATGTCATGCATGTTTAAGGGAAAATCACTGGTACGGATCAGTCATGTGAATTGTGTACGTGTGAGGAGAAACTGGAAGGAAATGAAAAATTTTGAGTTAAGGTGGTGATGGTTGTTTCAAAATTTCCCTTTACTGTTACCTTCCTAATAAACAAAAACATTGGCTCTGTACTAATCTGTAGGAAGGAGCTCAAACTGGCTTTGTTTTCCTTGACTGCCTTGGCCCCAGGCTTGGCCCAGAGTGGGGGCTGGGATCACACCCCGAGGCAGGGCTGTGGAAGGGGGTCCCAGTGGACCTCTGGTTGCTCATCCTCCACCATCCTCTGCACAGTCAGTAGGTGCCTGCCTGGAGCCTGCCCGTACCCTGTCGCCCTTGGTGCATAGCAGTGAGCTGGATGGACAGACGCCTGTATCCCAGCAGGGCACCCGGCCGAGGGAGAGCAGACAGGAAGGGTGGGGAGGCAGATGACCCTGTGGTCTCAGGGATCAGCGGGGAGGCCAGCGCTGCCGCAGTGGAGTGAGGGTGGGGATCAAGGTCGCGGCCTGGCCTCTCTGGGTGGGATGGAGGTACTGCCTTCTGCTTGGACAGGGCCCTTCTTGTTGCGGCTTGAGCCTAGGCTGAGGGGGCGAGGGTGCCGGTGGGAGAGAGGAAAGGCTGTTGCGTGGTTCAGGGCACAGGCCTGGCTTGGTGAGGGAGTTAGGACAAAGGGCAGTTTCAGGATCTATTTTAAAGATGGGAACTGAGGGGGAGGTCAGGACGAAGGCTTGAGAAGTCAGATTCCGGAAATATGTTGAAGGTAGAGCCACGTGATGGATCGGTTGTGATTTGTGACATGCAAGAGAGGAAATCAGATTCTTGGGGTCGTGGGCCTGAGCTGAGATGAAGTCCACCCCGGAGGAGCTGGTCTGGGGGAGATCACCAGCTTGGGTGGGTACCTTGTGTGTTTGTCCATCCGCTGCAGCCTCAGAGCCTGTCCTGTGGTGAGGGACTTGCTCTCCAATAGGAATGAATCTCCTTCTAGACTTTTCTGCACCTTTACATGCATATGTAGACTATATTATGCATTATACATGTAAATGTTAGTATATAGTACATATAGTTTTTTTTTTTTTTTTACTATCTCTCTATCTCTCTATCTATTTATTTATTTATTTCAGCTGCGCTGGGTCTTAGTTGCGGCATGTACGATCTTCAGTTGCAGCATGCATGTGGGATCTAGTTCCCTGACCAGGGATCGAACCCGGTCCCCCTGCATTGGGAGTGCGGAGTCCTAGCCGTTGGACCACGAGGGAAGTCCCATATAGTTTTGTTTTTTAAAAATTAATTAATTAATTAATTTTTGGTTACGTTGGGTCTTTGTTGCTGCACGTAGGCTTTCTCTAGTTGCAGTGAGCAGGGGCTGCTCTTCGTTGTGGTACGCAGGCTTCTCATTGTGGTGGCGTCTCTTGTGGGCCTCAGTAGTTATGGCACGTGGCCTCAGTAGTTGTGGCTCGCGGTCTCCAGAGCACAGGCTCAGTAGCTGTGGTGCACGGGCTTAGTTGCTTATGGCACGTGGCCTCAGTAGTTGTGGCTCGCGGTCTCCAGAGCACAGGCTCAGTAGCTGTGGTGCACGGGCTTAGTTGCTCCGCGGCATGTGGGATCTTCCCGGTTCTCTACAGGCTTGCTCAAAATTTCAGAAACAGTGACACTTAACCAAGATCCTTTATTAGATTTGGAAGTCAACTTATGCAACAAAGTTAGGGTTCTCCACAGAGTATACTTGTTACTAGTACACCTTCAATTTCTTAAAATTCAGAGGGAAAACAAATATTCCCACAGATAAATGTTGCCTTATTTTGCTGAGAGATTTAGTAACTACAATTAAAACAGTGACTCTTTTGGCCTCAGCCACAGCTAGTATGACATACTGCTAGAGCTGAATGGCCCTGTCAGTTTCTTATTTTAGCACAGCAGGTAGTGCAGGAAAGTCTGCCATATTTGAATGACTGCTAACTATAACACATGAGAAACTGTCCTGATCCATTGTAACATAAAAAACGAATTTCATTACATAAGCCCTCTCTACCAGGAAACTCAAAATGCTTATAGATATCTTTACAGTGACATCTCAAATACAATAAGGATGTTGGCAGATATTATTTCATGATTACAACAAACAGACATTCAGTAGTGTGGCTACAAACAATCCAATAGTTCATTATCCTGCTTAGTGCAATTCTTAGATATTCTTTCTTTTAATTTATATTTTTAATTAATTTATTTATTTTTAATACAATTTTTAAACGTAATTTCCATTTACAGTTATTACAACATATTGGCTATATCCTCCCTGTTGTACAATACATCCTTGAGCCTTACACTCAATAGTTTGTGCCTCCCACTCTCCCACCCTTGTATTGCTCCTTCCCCCTTCCCTCTCCCCACTGGTAACCACTAGTTTGTTCTCTATATCTATGAGTCTGCTTCTTTTTTGTTATATTCACTAGTTTGCTGTATTTTTCAGATTCCACATATACATGATATCATACAGTATTTGTCTTTCTCTGACTTATTTTACTTAGCATCATGCCCTCCAAGTCCACCCATGCTGCTGCAAATGGCAAATTTTCATTTTTTATGGCTGAGTAGTATTCCATTGTATATATATATATATACATATATATATATATATATATATGTATATATATATACCACTTCTTTATCCATTCATCTGATGAAGGAAATTTAGATTGCTTCCATATCTTGGCAATTGTAAATAATGCTGCTATGAACATTGGGTACATGTATCTTTTTGAGTTAGTGTTTTTGTTCTTTTCTGATATATACCCAGGAGTGGAATTGCTGGGTAATATGGTAGTTCTATTTTTAGTTTTTGAGAAACATCCATACTGTTTCCCACAGTGGCTGCACCAATTTACATTCCTTCTATCTCTCTGAGTTTCATTTGTGAGCCAAACAACAAGCAGAGCCTTGAGCGCTGAGCATTAGCAATACAGCTCTGAACTGAGGTAAAGAAAACCTTAGGTGGTAAAGTGAACTAAGAAAAGGACCACCAGTGCCATCAATCTTGGAAAGCCTTAAAGACACCCAAGGTTATTCATGCATTCATCTTTTCATGTATCATCACAAGCAATGACCATATGATGGAAATACAAAGATGAAAAAGTCATAATTCCTGCTCTCAAGCTCTTCCAAGTATACACAAGAAACAGTCCCTTCCAAAAGTTTCCACTAAGTTCTCATCCTCATTCACAAAGTTGCTTTCCCATCAAAATACATTTTTTAATGGGTTTATTTGTGTTGCTTTCTTTAACAGGACAACTAGTATTATAACAATACTTGTTCTGCTTTGAACAATTTTCATTCCACATGCACAAAGAGAATATCAGTTATATAGCTGTTTATATGGGATATAACCAGACTCGTAGACAAGCCCAGGGAGCCTAATAACCAATGATTAAGCAAGCAGCACAGAGCCTGGCTCATTTAAGAACTCAGTAAACGTTAGTTCCTCATCCCTTCCTAGTTCCAACCAACAGATTTTCACTTGATCTTATTTTTAAGATGTGACTTCTACCATGCATGATCCTTAATCATAGGGAACAAAATATACCTAGAAGCAATAGTGAACGAGGCAGTGTATTAGAGGATGTTCATTGTTCAGCAGAGGAAGCAAGTGCAGAAACTGGGAGAAATATAACTGACGTGAGACTGTGTGTCCAAATAATAATGAACAGGAATAAAGTAACTTCAATTTTACTGCCATCTGCCACTCCAAATGAATGAATAAACAAACCAGTGGATGAATGAATTCACAAATGAATGAACACAGTTCAGAGTCAGTGAAATGGACTAGAACAACCAGGTATACAATATACGATTGCTAATATTTTTGTGCTATGCTCAAGGCTCAATGCTAAAGGTTATCTCATTTACAGTTCAAAATAAAACTATGAAATAGAGATTACTGTCCTCATAATATAAATGAGGAAAAAGTCTTACAAAGTAATTTGTCCAAGTTACCCAACAATTGGCAACCTGGAATTTGAACTCAAATCTTCTAAATCCAATGCTCCTTTCATCTCATCACAGCTGGTATTTTTTTCTTTCAATATATATACAGTACTTTATAGAGAAAGAAGTACTTCAGTAAAATTGGCCATAAAGCAAATTTCTATAACACTAACACTATGTTCACTCTGGCTTCTCATATAAACTTAGAAATGGTTTCTATATTTATAGAAGGGAATATGCAAACACATGAACTAAATTAATTGTGCTTAAGTATTTCTAATCACTTCAAATTATGTTTCTGTTAAGTTTCATAATGCCTGACAATATTTTTCTTAAAAATGTCCCAGCAAAGTATTTCTTCTATTACTCTATCCTTCCATACAGACAAGAACTTTTTCCGTGTTGGCAGAACCCCAAGTTCCATCCTTACAGATAATATGAGGCACTTAACTATGCAAATTCCCTTGTTTGAAGTGCCAGGTTATGTTACACAAATTGGCTCCCAATGCAATCAATTTTTGACTTTTAACATTCTTTGTATTAAATTTGCTGTACAGTATGGACCAGAAGGTTAGCCTTCTTTAAATTCTACCCCTAAAAATGGATCAAAATGTATTAATATTTTGGAACTTCAGTAAACATTTCAAGGTAATCTTTATAACTTAGAGTCAGTAAACACAATTCTAAATCTTATAAGAAATTATTACATGATATATTCCAAAATCATTTCCTACAGGACAGTGTTACTTCTGAGTCACCACAACCAACTGACATGGTTTTTCATCCATTTAACAAATACATGCTAAGCATATGTTAGGCCCAAACACTCATGGTTCAAGATCCTGAGGAACCACAAGACAGATAAAACATAACAAATGAGGTGCCTACTCTCATGGAGTTTACAACCACATGGGGGGAAACCATGAGAATGCAGCAAATAAATAAACAAACAAGAACTATTACAAACAGTGCTAAGTGATATACACAGAATTCAAATCTGGTGGTGTTATATGACTGAATGGTCACTGTAGATTGGATCATCAGGGAAAGCCTCTCAAAAGAAGTGAATTTAAGCAGAGATGTGAATAGTAAAAACATGATCGCGTAAAAATCAAGTAGGAAAACCTTCCGGGTGGAGGATACAGCTAGTGCAAAGGTCACAAGGTAAGAACAAGCAAGGCATGTTTAAGAATAAGAAAGAATCACAATTGTCTAAAGGACAATCACCTCAAGAATGTGGCAAAGTTCAGATGCGAGGGGTAGGTAGGGGTCATGTCACCAGACTTTGTAAGTCAGGGTAACATATTTTGATTTTATTTTCAGTGAAATGGAAAGCCACTGAAGGAAGCCACATAAAATCTGGAGTTGTATTTACTAAGAATTAGAATCCAACCTGGGAAAAACATATATGTTCATTAAGTCCATGTATTTGCTTGGTTATAGACTCTGCACTCAAAGAAAATTATCCCAAGGCACTGAAGCAGAATTCTGGAGCTAGAAAGTATCTTAAGGAATTAAGATTAATTAATTAATTAATTAAACGTGTATGGAAACTGAGGGCCTAAGAAAAAAAGTATCATTCAGATTGCTTCTCTATGGCTGAGAGAAATGTCTCCAAAAGTAAGTAAGGGCAACTAAGATGGCTGGGATAGATCCTCATCTCAAAGCTGACAATCATAAAATTGTCTTTTTATATGTTCATAAACTGGACCACCACAGATGAGATACATATGACTCATCATGGAATTCCTTAAGTTTTTGTGACAGTTTCTGACCTCGATCTAAAGCTGAAAACTTAAATGAGGCCCATACCCAGTAATGTGTTTGACCAATTCCATTATTCTAATCCCACCTCACTGGGTACACCACAACTTGGAGATTGATTCATCTAATGAATGGTAAGGAACCATTATGTTCAAGGAAGTACAGTGGAAAATGAAGAACTAGAGTCTAGTAGAAGCTGTAAAACATGTATACAGAAAGAGAGACACATATACACAAACACTGAAACATATATTAAACATACACAACCATAATTCATGCAAGGTAAAAACTGCCAACATGCCTCTCAGAAAATATACACTGAAAACTGGTGGAAATATCACATTGGGTTGAAAGAATCAGAAGGCAGCATGCAAGCTGGTCCTTGAAGGATGGGTGGGATTTACAGGTGAGGAAGAGATTTTAGACAACAGGCACATCAGGGTCAAAAACATAAGTAAACTGCAACACGGCCCTCAGGACAAGAAATCCAGAGCATTAAGTTTACAGCAACTATTTCCAATACGAAAATACTCCAATCTGAGCTGCACCTGAAGTTATGTATATTTCCATTCAGTAATGTAAGTTTTGCATCTGTATTTATCATCTTAATTAACACTAAAAAAGGAGTTTTATAACATAAAGAATCTTAAACTTAGGTCAGACTATTATATTTGCTTTCCAAAAGGAATGAAATAGGATTTAAAGATCTTTGAAAACTTGCTTTTCAGTAAACAGACACAGAGCTGGAAAATCACTTACGCTGCTTGGTGCAAAAATGGCAAAGGTATATATTTAAGAAAAGGTGCAAAGTGTTTTAAATTCAGCATCTAAAACCTCAGAACACAGGGTAGATGAGAAAGTGCTGTAAACACCACAATATAAAGCAAGTATGATGCTATTTTTTAAAGATTAATCTATGCTATTATTTTTCTTAAATAATATCCTGCATGACTGCTCCTGTCTACAATTAATTTTCTGCCCTTTTGGAAAAGCATTGTTTTAGGATAATTAATTCACTTGAAAACTGACAACTAACAATATAATTTGGGGTTTTAAAAAATCTTGTTAAAAGTTCATTATATTTTCAGTAAATCATAGAACTATTTTAACATTCTCCTATCCAACTCAAGGGCAGAACATCAAAAATCAATTATCAAACTAACCACTGTGGCTATTCCTAATATGTTTGTTTTCTCCTTTGTCTTTCCTAAATTCATTTTTCATTATAAGATTTAAATTTAAAAACTCCCCACAAAACAGAAGATGGTTTCACAGGTGAATTCTATCAAACATTTAGAAAAGAGTTAACACCTATCCTCCTCAAACTATTCCAAAAAATTGCAGAGGAAGGAACACTTCCAAAATCATTCTTTGAGGCCAACATCACCCTGACACCAAAACCATACAAAGGAGATTGGTTCAAGATGGCGGAGTAAAAGGACATGCTCTCAAATCCCTCTTGCGAGAACACCGAGAACACCGGAACCACAACTAACTGCTGAACAATCATTGACAGGAAGACACTGGAACTCACCAAAAAAGATACCCCACATCCAAAGACAAAGGAGAAGCCACAATGAGATGGTAGGAGGGGCACAATCACAATAAAATCAAATATTTGTCCAAGTTACCCAACAATTGGCAACCTGGAATTTGAACTCAAATCTTCTAAATCCAATGCTCCTTTCATCTCATCACAGCTGGTATTTTTTTCTTTCAATATATATACAGTACTTTATAGAGAAAGAAGTACTTCAGTAAAATTGGCCATAAAGCAAATTTCTATAACACTAACACTATGTTCACTCTGGCTTCTCATATAAACTTAGAAATGGTTTCTATATTTATAGAAGGGAATATGCAAACACATGAACTAAATTAATTGTGCTTAAGTATTTCTAATCACTTCAAATTATGTTTCTGTTAAGTTTCATAATGCCTGACAATATTTTTCTTAAAAATGTCCCAGCAAAGTATTTCTTCTATTACTCTATCCTTCCATACAGACAAGAACTTTTTCCGTGTTGGCAGAACCCCAAGTTCCATCCTTACAGATAATATGAGGCACTTAACTATGCAAATTCCCTTGTTTGAAGTGCCAGGTTATGTTACACAAATTGGCTCCCAATGCAATCAATTTTTGACTTTTAACATTCTTTGTATTAAATTTGCTGTACAGTATGGACCAGAAGGTTAGCCTTCTTTAAATTCTACCCCTAAAAATGGATCAAAATGTATTAATATTTTGGAACTTCAGTAAACATTTCAAGGTAATCTTTATAACTTAGAGTCAGTAAACACAATTCTAAATCTTATAAGAAATTATTACATGATATATTCCAAAATCATTTCCTACAGGACAGTGTTACTTCTGAGTCACCACAACCAACTGACATGGTTTTTCATCCATTTAACAAATACATGCTAAGCATATGTTAGGCCCAAACACTCATGGTTCAAGATCCTGAGGAACCACAAGACAGATAAAACATAACAAATGAGGTGCCTACTCTCATGGAGTTTACAACCACATGGGGGGAAACCATGAGAATGCAGCAAATAAATAAACAAACAAGAACTATTACAAACAGTGCTAAGTGATATACACAGAATTCAAATCTGGTGGTGTTATATGACTGAATGGTCACTGTAGATTGGATCATCAGGGAAAGCCTCTCAAAAGAAGTGAATTTAAGCAGAGATGTGAATAGTAAAAACATGATCGCGTAAAAATCAAGTAGGAAAACCTTCCGGGTGGAGGATACAGCTAGTGCAAAGGTCACAAGGTAAGAACAAGCAAGGCATGTTTAAGAATAAGAAAGAATCACAATTGTCTAAAGGACAATCACCTCAAGAATGTGGCAAAGTTCAGATGCGAGGGGTAGGTAGGGGTCATGTCACCAGACTTTGTAAGTCAGGGTAACATATTTTGATTTTATTTTCAGTGAAATGGAAAGCCACTGAAGGAAGCCACATAAAATCTGGAGTTGTATTTACTAAGAATTAGAATCCAACCTGGGAAAAACATATATGTTCATTAAGTCCATGTATTTGCTTGGTTATAGACTCTGCACTCAAAGAAAATTATCCCAAGGCACTGAAGCAGAATTCTGGAGCTAGAAAGTATCTTAAGGAATTAAGATTAATTAATTAATTAATTAAACGTGTATGGAAACTGAGGGCCTAAGAAAAAAAGTATCATTCAGATTGCTTCTCTATGGCTGAGAGAAATGTCTCCAAAAGTAAGTAAGGGCAACTAAGATGGCTGGGATAGATCCTCATCTCAAAGCTGACAATCATAAAATTGTCTTTTTATATGTTCATAAACTGGACCACCACAGATGAGATACATATGACTCATCATGGAATTCCTTAAGTTTTTGTGACAGTTTCTGACCTCGATCTAAAGCTGAAAACTTAAATGAGGCCCATACCCAGTAATGTGTTTGACCAATTCCATTATTCTAATCCCACCTCACTGGGTACACCACAACTTGGAGATTGATTCATCTAATGAATGGTAAGGAACCATTATGTTCAAGGAAGTACAGTGGAAAATGAAGAACTAGAGTCTAGTAGAAGCTGTAAAACATGTATACAGAAAGAGAGACACATATACACAAACACTGAAACATATATTATAAATACAAACCCATAATTCATGCAAGGTAAAAACTGCCAACATGCCTCTCAGAAAATATACACTGAAAACTGGTGGAAATATCACATTGGGTTGAAAGAATCAGAAGGCAGCATGCAAGCTGGTCCTTGAAGGATGGGTGGGATTTACAGGTGAGGAAGAGATTTTAGACAACAGGCACATCAGGGTCAAAAACATAAGTAAACTGCAACACGGCCCTCAGGACAAGAAATCCAGAGCATTAAGTTTACAGCAACTATTTCCAATACGAAAATACTCCAATCTGAGCTGCACCTGAAGTTATGTATATTTCCATTCAGTAATGTAAGTTTTGCATCTGTATTTATCATCTTAATTAACACTAAAAAAGGAGTTTTATAACATAAAGAATCTTAAACTTAGGTCAGACTATTATATTTGCTTTCCAAAAGGAATGAAATAGGATTTAAAGATCTTTGAAAACTTGCTTTTCAGTAAACAGACACAGAGCTGGAAAATCACTTACGCTGCTTGGTGCAAAAATGGCAAAGGTATATATTTAAGAAAAGGTGCAAAGTGTTTTAAATTCAGCATCTAAAACCTCAGAACACAGGGTAGATGAGAAAGTGCTGTAAACACCACAATATAAAGCAAGTATGATGCTATTTTTTAAAGATTAATCTATGCTATTATTTTTCTTAAATAATATCCTGCATGACTGCTCCTGTCTACAATTAATTTTCTGCCCTTTTGGAAAAGCATTGTTTTAGGATAATTAATTCACTTGAAAACTGACAACTAACAATATAATTTGGGGTTTTAAAAAATCTTGTTAAAAGTTCATTATATTTTCAGTAAATCATAGAACTATTTTAACATTCTCCTATCCAACTCAAGGGCAGAACATCAAAAATCAATTATCAAACTAACCACTGTGGCTATTCCTAATATGTTTGTTTTCTCCTTTGTCTTTCCTAAATTCATTTTTCATTATAAGATTTAAATTTAAAAACTCCCCACAAAACAGAAGATGGTTTCACAGGTGAATTCTATCAAACATTTAGAAAAGAGTTAACACCTATCCTCCTCAAACTATTCCAAAAAATTGCAGAGGAAGGAACACTTCCAAAATCATTCTTTGAGGCCAACATCACCCTGACACCAAAACCATACAAAGGAGATTGGTTCAAGATGGCGGAGTAAAAGGACATGCTCTCAAATCCCTCTTGCGAGAACACCGAGAACACCGGAACCACAACTAACTGCTGAACAATCATTGACAGGAAGACACTGGAACTCACCAATAGAAACCATATGATCATCTTAATAGATGCAGAAAAAGGTTTTGACAAAATTCGACACCCATTTATGATAAATCTCTCCAAAAACTGGGCATAGAGGGAACCTACTTCAACATAATAAAGGCCATATATGACAAACCCACAGCAAACATCATTCTCAATGAAGAAAAACTGAAAGCATTTCCTCTAAGATCAGGAACACACGCACTGGAGTGAAGGTTCTGAGCCCCACGTCAGGATTACGAACCTGGGGGTCTGGCAACAGGAGGAGGAATTCCTAGAGAATCAGACTTCGAAGGCTAGCGGGATTTGATTGCAGGACTTAGACAGGACTGGAGGAAACAGAGACTCCACTCTTGGAGGGCACACACAAAGTAGTGTGCGCATGGGGACCCAGGGGGAGGAGCAGTGA
>NC_041218.1:33665130-33668658 GCF_002837175.3 Physeter macrocephalus
GCAACATGTGGGATCTTCCCAGACCAGGGCTTGAACCTGTGTCCCCTGCATTGGCAGGTGGATTCTTAACCACTGCGCCACCAGAGAAGCCACATTTTAAATCACACACTGCAGAGGACATTTTCCTCCTTGTGCACTGTCTAGAGATGCTAAATTCTGTATCTATGTATTAAAAATAGCTAGCAGGAAAATTTAAACATCTGCCTCAAAAATGTCATCAGGGATTCGGATCTGTCACAGCCATCTAATTTAGCCATCCCATAGGACATTGATCTAGCATTGTACACTTTGCAATGTACTTAATTTCTTGTCATCTCTCCAGCACCAGCTCATTTCATCTTCACAACCCTTTTAACTATTATGCACCTATAAATTAAATTTTATAAGTTACCCTGAGTTCATTTTTAATGACAGTCTTATGGATCACACCTAATTTCTAAATATTGTATTGAAGATTCTGCCTGGAGTCTCAGTTTCACAATTATACTGTTGCCTTTTTTCATCACTCCAAATCCCATGCACTATAAAAGCACAATTAAAAGTTTCTCTTCCAACACTAGGAAGAATATTTTCCTCCTCTGGACTCCCATAGTCCTTTGTTTATCCTTTCCTATGTTATTAATAATCTGCCTCATTTTAGAGTTACTTATAAATATCTCATCTCCTCTACAAATGGTAAACTTCTTAAAAAACATTCTGAGGTCCATTCATCTTTTTGAACTCCCCACTAAAATCCTGTATATAAAACTAATTCAATTCATTCTTTCTAAATAAAAATATGATTTTAAAAAACAGTAATTTAGTAACAAACTGGGTACATCAGAGAAAAGCAATACAGAATGAGTACAAAAAGCACAAACTTTACTATTAAACACCTTTGCAACTTACTAATTGTGAAAACTTGCTAAATACATTTAAATATTCTAGGTCTTAGTTTCTTAAGACCTATAAAATGGAAATATTTCTGGGACATGTGTCATACAGTTTTCTCAGAATTTAATGAGATGATGCCCTTTAAGCAGCTCAGTGTAGTAAATTTCTAACAAATGTTGCTGTTATTTTTCAGTTGAAAAAGAAAGTACCAAGACATATAAGATATATTCATTCTCTCTCTGTCTCTCTCTCTCTCTCAAAATATACACCCACACACACACCAGACATTTTATATGTGTTCATATAAGTAAAAGTAATGTAGTGTCACAAAAGGATTAATTATCACTTATACTTTATCATTCCTTGCCTCAACATTTCTACCTGGAAGTTACTGTCAAACAGAAAAACAAATCCAGGCTTAATTGAGGAGACACTTTTTTCAAGATGACTGTTGCAGTAAAGCATTCTCTGCTTCAACCTCAGAACCTGCAAGTATCTCAAAGTTAAGTAGAAAAAGGCTTTTCTTTTATAGAGAAGTAAAGAAGGGATAGCAGGAACATACTGGGGAAGGGAGCAGTCAGTGGTGACCAGCAAACAGCATGATGGTGGTGGTTTAACAGGAAATGTTCTTCCCTGTGGTGGATTGATTCTCGGAACGAGCTGTTAAGGGTGTAGAGGAGAGGGGTGGGGGGTATATTTTGCATCTTAGTACTTGCTTAACCTTGTGGTCAAAACACAGTTCAGGGGTCTGTGGGGAGGAGAGAAGACTAACTAAAGTTTGGTCAACTCAAGTCAATGGGTGAGTTATGGACAATTATGAGCACTTGACTATTACACATCTCATTGGCCAAAGCAATTCATATGGCTACACCCACTTTAGAGGAGGGAGGAAAAGTAATCCTGGAATGTGTCAAATGGGAGAAGAACATAGTATCTATGAGCAGACCAAATGACTACTGCAGTAGGTCTCAACCTTTCCCTTCCTCTTCATGGAGGAAACAGTTCTCCTGCTGGAAGGCAACTTCTACAAGTGACCTCACCTTACACCAGGAAGTTTCAAAATGCCATTCATTCAGGAGCTTGACCAAAGTGTTTCATGGTTAAATATTGAAAAAATAATGTGCTTTCCAAATTTTCATTAAGAAATTAAGATAGCAGATTGAATTATTTGCAATTATTTATTTTTCTTTCAAATATGTTTCACTTCAACGACTGCTATAACCTATGAACATTAGAAACTAAATAAGAGAACTTATTTAGCTTCAAGCATTCTGTAGGGACCATCTTGTTCTATGGGCACTTTCCCACATGAGTAGATTTGAGTAGATCTCCTGTGTCTCACAGGACTTAGGGAACCTCTGTTGGCTTCTCTAGCTGGTGGATCAGAAGCTCTGGATTGTAAATCTAGATAAATCAGCTGAATGAGCCATTCTATTTTTAAACTGCATGGGCAAGTAGAGATAAGAATATCTGCTAGCTGAAGGGGTTGTTGTGAGGATGAAATGATGTGATATGAGTGCACTCTGTAAATTTAAAGGAGTAAATAAATGGAGGGGATTTTTATTTATGTATCAGATTCTGTTCATTATAAGAGTTTCACTATGTGCCAGGGGCACTTTATATACTTAGTACACTTAATCAGTCCTAAAATCTAATGAGGTATTATCTCCATGCTACAGATGAGGAATATACAAATACATGCACACTAAACCCTACTTTGGAAACAGGAAATGCATTGACAGGATAATAGGCTCCATCCCTCAAAACTTGAATGGAAAGGAGTCAGTCTTTACAATATGCTAGGCTCTGTATTTTAAATTCTGTAATGCCTTGAGTAAATTACTTGTCCACTTTAAACTGTAGTTTCCATATCTATTAAATGAAGATAAAAGTATCTTGGTTCAAGTTGGCGGAGTAGAAGGACATGCACTCACTCCCTCTACCGAGAACACCGGAACCACAACTAACTGCTGAACAATCATTGACAGGAAGACACTGGAACTCACCAAAAAAGATACCCCACATCCAAAGACAAAGGAGAAGCCACAATGAGATGGTAGGAGGGGCACAATCACAATAAAATCAAATCCCATAATTGCTGGGTGGGTGACTCACAAACTGGAGAACACTTATACCACAGAAGTTCACGCACTGGAGTGAAGGTTCTGAGCCCCACGTCAGGATTACGAACCTGGGGGTCTGGCAACAGGAGGAGGAATTCCTAGAGAATCAGACTTCGAAGGCTAGCGGGATTTGATTGCAGGACTTAGACAGGACTGGAGGAAACAGAGACTCCACTCTTGGAGGGCACACACAAAGTAGTGTGCGCATGGGGACCCAGGGGAAGGAGCAGTGACCCCACAGAGATTGAACCAGACCTACATGCCAGTGTTGGAGGGTCTCCTGCAGAGGTGGAGGCTGGCTCGGTCTCACGGTTAGGACAAGGACACTGGCAGCAAAAGTTCTGGGAAGTAATCCTTGGCATGAACCCTCCCAAAGTCCGCAATTAGCCCCACCAAAGAGCCTGGGTAGGCTCCAGTGTTGGGTCGCCTCAGGCCAAACAACCAGCAGGGAGGGAACCCAGCCCCACCCATTAGCAGACAAGCGGATTAAAGTTTTACTGAGCTCTGCTCACCAGAGCAACAGCCAGCTCAA
>NC_041218.1:33670762-33670834 GCF_002837175.3 Physeter macrocephalus
GCCCCACCCATTAGCAGACAAGCGGATTAAAGTTTTACTGAGCTCTGCTCACCAGAGCAACAGCCAGCTCTA
>NC_041218.1:33671020-33671966 GCF_002837175.3 Physeter macrocephalus
ACACTAGAAGGAATCAATAGCAGAATAACTGAGGCAGAAGAATGGATAAGTGATCTGGAAGACAGAATGGTGGAATTCACTGCTGCAGAACAGAATATAAGAAAAAAGAATGAAAATAAATGAAGACAGCCTAAGAGACCTCTGGGAAAACATTAAATGTAACAATATTCGCATTATAGGGGTCCCAGAAGGAGAAGAGAGAAAGGACCCGAGAAAATATTTGAAGAGATTATAGTCAAAAACTTCCCTAAAATGGGAAAGGAAATAGCCACCCAAATCCAGGAAGGGCAGAGAGTCCCATACAGGAAAAACCCAAGGAGAAACACACCAAGACACATAGTAATCAAATTGGCAAAAATTAAAGACAAAGAAAAATTATTGAAAGCAGCAGGGAAAAGTGACAAACAATATACAAGGGAACCCCCATAAGGTTAACAGCTGATTTCTCGGCAGAAACTTTACAAGCCAGAAGGGAGTGGCATGATATACTTAAAGTGATGAAAGGGAAGAACCTACAACCAAGATTACTCTACCCAGCAAGGATCTCATTCAGATTCGATGGAGAAATCAAAAGATTTACAGGCAGGCAAAAGCTAAGAGAAATCAGCACCATCAAACCAGCTCTACAACAAATGCTAAAGGAACTTCTCTAAGTGGGAAACACAAGAGAAGAAGACGACCTACAAAAACAAACCCAAAACAATTAAGAAAATGGTCATAGGAACATACATATTGATAATTAAACATAAATGGATGAAATGCTCCAACCAAAAGACACAGGCTTGCAGAATGGAAACAAAAACAAGATCCATATATATGCTGCCTACAAGAGACCCACTTCAGACCTAGGGACACATACAGACTGAAAGTGAGGGGATGGAAAAAGATATTCCATGCAAATGGAAATCAAAAGAAAGCTGGAGTAGCAATACTCATATCAGATAAA
>NC_041218.1:33674565-33675104 GCF_002837175.3 Physeter macrocephalus
CACAAACCACCGAGCTGATCTCCCTGTGCTATGCGCCTGCTTCCCACTAGCTATCCACCCTACGTTTGGTAGTGTATATATGTCCATGCCACTCTCTCACTTCGTCCCAGCTTACCCTTCCCGCTCCCCATATCCTCAAGTCCATGCTCTAGTAGGTCTGTGTTTTATGCCCGTCCTACCCCTAGGCTCTTCATCACATTTTTTTTTCTTAGATTCCATATATACATATATATGGAATTAGCATATGGTATTTGTTTTTCATCAGAAAATCTACAAACAACAAATGCTGGAGAGTGTGCGGAGAAAAGGGAACCCTCTTGCACTGTTGGTGGGAATGTAAATTGATACAGCCACTATGGAAAACAGTATGGAGGTTCCTTAAAAAAACGAAAAACAGAACTACCATATGACTCAGCAATCCCACTACTAGGCATATACCCGGAGAAAACCATAATTCAAAAAGATACATGCACCCCAATGTTCATTGCAGCACTATTTACAATAGCCAGGTCTTGGAAGCAACCTAAATGCCCATCGAC
>NC_041218.1:33676516-33691162 GCF_002837175.3 Physeter macrocephalus
TGAGCCATGGCCGCTGAGCCTGCGTGTCTGGAGCCTGTGCTCCGCAACGGGAGAGGCCACAACAGTGAGAGGCCCGTGTACCGCAAAAAAAAAGAAAAAAAAAAAAAAAAAGAAAATTGATGACTAATAAGAACCTGCTGTATAAAAAAATAAATAGAATAAAGTTCAAAAATTTAAACAAAAAACCATACAAAGATATCACAAAAAAAGGAAATTACAGGACAATATCACTGATGAACATAGATGCAAAAATCCTCAACATAATACTAGCAAACCAAATCCAACAATACATTAAAAGGATCATATACTATGATCAGGTGGAATTTATCCCAGGTATGTAAAGATTTTTCAGTATCTGCAAATCAGTCAATAGTGTCAGCTTCCCTAAGGAAGAAGGCCTGGGCCACCCACAGCTTCCTAACAGCAGCTCTAAATTCAGCAGCCTCTCCAGGGACATGTGCTTTTATCATCACAGGAAGAGGCAAGCACCATAGCACTTAAGAACAGCAAAATTAGTTCCATTAGAACCCATTTAGATCTCCCTGAAAGGACAAGTTCCACCATAGGAGGGTCCAATGTCCCCTTCTCCCCTTACCTTCTCACAGAAGTGGCAAAGAGAGATGTACTCTCTGTGTGCTTCTTCTTTACCTTCTTTTATGACTAAAATGTACATAAAACCACACTGAAAACAGAAGTCCAGCATCACTGGGATAAACAGTCTCAGGTTCCCTCTATCATGTGTCTGATGAGATTCAGCCCAGACAGCCTGAATCTCATACCTCGTCTTCATATTTCCTCTATCTCTTAGAAGCCCAAATGAGAAATGACCCTAATGCAAATTAACAAAGGTGTTTGTGAGAAATACTAGATTTAAAGTTGCTGGGAGAGGACCTAACAATTTTCTTCCTTAAAAATTACACATATTGGGACTTCCCTGGTGGTGCAGTGGTCAAGACTTCACACTCCCAATGCAGGGGGCCCAGGTTCGATCCCTGGTCAGGGACTAAATCCCGAATGCTGCAATTAAAAGATTCCCTCATGCCGCAACTAAAGATCCCACATGTGGCAAAGAAGATCCCTAGACCCGCAACTAAGACCCAGGGAGGCCAAATAAATAAATAAATATATATATTTTTTAATTACACATATTCCCAGTAGGTATTTTGCTTCTTGCCTGTTCTGTATAAAGCATTGGTGTGTGGCACTTATGGGCACATGCACACATATACACACGTAGATGATTATTTAACCTACTTTAAGAAAATGTAGTATTACAAATGTGTGTTCTGAAATAAAAATTTTAAATGTGTATTAAATGAGAAACGTTCACAATTTTTAAACCTTACAATGAATTTTTTGGGAGAAAAAAATCAAACCCACTTACCAATAAACGTAAGACTCCATGGCCTCATAAATTCAATCAACTTCTTTGTGTGTGTGTGTGTGTGTGTGTGTGTGTGTGTGTGTGTGATCCTTCTTAAGCTCTTCCAAAAAATTTCAGAGAGAGAAACACTCCCGAGGCCACTATCACCCTGATACCAAAACCAGATAAAGATATCACAAAAAAAGGAAATTACAGGACAATATCACTGATGAACATAGATGCAAAAATCCTCAACATAATACTAGCAAACCAAATCCAACAATACATTAAAAGGATCATATACTATGATCAGGTGGAATTTATCCCAGGTATGTAAAGATTTTTCAGTATCTGCAAATCAGTCAATAGTGTCAGCTTCCCTAAGGAAGAAGGCCTGGGCCACCCACAGCTTCCTAACAGCAGCTCTAAATTCAGCAGCCTCTCCAGGGACATGTGCTTTTATCATCACAGGAAGAGGCAAGCACCATAGCACTTAAGAACAGCAAAATTAGTTCCATTAGAACCCATTTAGATCTCCCTGAAAGGACAAGTTCCACCATAGGAGGGTCCAATGTCCCCTTCTCCCCTTACCTTCTCACAGAAGTGGCAAAGAGAGATGTACTCTCTGTGTGCTTCTTCTTTACCTTCTTTTATGACTAAAATGTACATAAAACCACACTGAAAACAGAAGTCCAGCATCACTGGGATAAACAGTCTCAGGTTCCCTCTATCATGTGTCTGATGAGATTCAGCCCAGACAGCCTGAATCTCATACCTCGTCTTCATATTTCCTCTATCTCTTAGAAGCCCAAATGAGAAATGACCCTAATGCAAATTAACAAAGGTGTTTGTGAGAAATACTAGATTTAAAGTTGCTGGGAGAGGACCTAACAATTTTCTTCCTTAAAAATTACACATATTGGGACTTCCCTGGTGGTGCAGTGGTCAAGACTTCACACTCCCAATGCAGGGGGCCCAGGTTCGATCCCTGGTCAGGGACTAAATCCCGAATGCTGCAATTAAAAGATTCCCTCATGCCGCAACTAAAGATCCCACATGTGGCAAAGAAGATCCCTAGACCCGCAACTAAGACCCAGGGAGGCCAAATAAATAAATAAATATATATATTTTTTAATTACACATATTCCCAGTAGGTATTTTGCTTCTTGCCTGTTCTGTATAAAGCATTGGTGTGTGGCACTTATGGGCACATGCACACATATACACACGTAGATGATTATTTAACCTACTTTAAGAAAATGTAGTATTACAAATGTGTGTTCTGAAATAAAAATTTTAAATGTGTATTAAATGAGAAACGTTCACAATTTTTAAACCTTACAATGAATTTTTTGGGAGAAAAAAATCAAACCCACTTACCAATAAACGTAAGACTCCATGGCCTCATAAATTCAATCAACTTCTTTGTGTGTGTGTGTGTGTGTGTGTGTGTGTGTGTGTGTGTGTGCGTGTGGTATGCGGGCCTTCCTCTGCTGTGGCCTCTCCCGTTGCAGAGCACAGGCCCCGGACGCGCAGGCTCAGCGGCCATGGCTCACGGGCCCAACCGCTCCGCGGCATGTGGGATCCTCCCAGACCAGGGCGCGAACCCGGTTCCCCTGCATCAGCAGGCAGACGCGCAACCACTGCGCCACCAGGGAAGCCCCCAATCAACTTCTTAAAATAACAAAACTTTGGGGACTTTCCCAGTGGTCCAGTGGTTAAGACCCTGTCTTCCAATGCAGGGCATCCAGTTTCCATCCCTGGTTGGGGAACTAAGATCTCACATGGAACTTAAGACCCCACATGCTGCGAGGTGAAGGTATCTTAAAGATATATTTGCCAAAGGCAAGGAAACCAAAAGCAAGGAAGAATACTCTGATAAGCAACCACTCTAACAGATGGAAAAGCCAGAAAGCCATCATCACTAGGATGACTGAATCCAAGGGCTGAGCAGCTCCTATAAAAATGGCAAGATGATTCCCAGGAGTACCATCCCAAGGGACACTATGAAACAAATGTGAATATGAACATGAGTTCTAGTTAAAGAAATCAAGGTATATGAGGTTTAGTATTTAAAAGCACAAGTAGGGACTCCCCTGGTGGCGCAGTGGTTAAGAATCTGCCTGCCAATGCAGGGGACATGGGTTAGAGCCCTGCTTCGGGAAGATCCCACATGCCGCAGAGCAACTAAGCCCGTGCGCCACAACTACTGAGCCTGCGATCTAGAGCCCGCGCACCACAACTACTGAGCCCGTGTGCCACAACTACTGATGCCCGTGCACCTAGAGCCCGTGCTCTGCAACAAGAGAAGCCACCGCAATGAGAAGCCCGCACACCACAAAGAAGAGTAGCCCCCACTCACCGCAACTAGAGAAAGCCCATGCGCAGCAACAAAGACCTAATGCAGCCAAAAATAAATAAATTTTAAAATTTTAAAAATAAATAAAAGCACAAGTACCTAACAAAATGACTACATTATCTCAAACATTCTAAAAATTGTTTTAGTGCAGTTAACAACACAGAGGAAAATGCATTTCCAGACCCCTGACTCCCGGAGTACGTAAATCACACATTAGGTAGAATACATATGTATTCATTCAAGACTGCAAGGATTTCCCAAATTACTGTGAAATTTTAAAAAAGAAAAGACCTTTCTAACGAGTCCCACAACTATTTCCAGACTTCAAGAACTGTAACCCTTCCTGCAAAATATACTTTGCGTTTTTGATTTGTCTCCAGAGTGTCACTGTTGGTGTGTTTTCTCTGTGGTTGTTTTTTAATGATTCAGTTGGCTGGCTGCAAGTTTAAGATCCTGTTTAATTACCTTCTGCACTTACGACCGTGGAGAGGAGACACGGCGGGACTCACTTCTTACCATGTGGAGCTTTATCTAAGATTCTGAACATGACTAGTTACCAACGCCTTATGCAGACGGGGAGAAGGGAGAGAGAAGCGCTAAGACTATTTAAATGGTCTTAAATTCCAGATTTCCTGTCTCTCCTTTTGTCCCTTTGACATTCCGTCTGGTAACCTGACACGTCATCCATATCCCTGATAGTACCTTCGAGAAACCCTCGCCCCATCTAAAAGAGATGCCTCTTAGCCCGCAACTCATGGGGCTCACAGGCGGGCAGTCCCGGCTCCAGGTGCGGGGTCGACTCCTGGGGGCTTCGCCGCTGGGCACCCCTGAGCAGCACCCTCACGGGGGCGCCCGCGACCGGCCGAGTCGCGCCGGGATCGGGAGGCACGCCTCGTCCGACTATACTTCGGACGCTCTGCACCCGCAGCCGACAGCGTGTGAGGAAGGACACGGTACAAATCTGAGGAGCCCTCGGGGTTCACGCGCAGACAGCCAAGGGGGTGTCCGCGGGGCTCCCTCCCTCCCGACCTCTGTCTCCTCGGTCGCCGCCCGACGAGCACCTCGGGCGCAGGAGCGGCAGCCGCCGGCCGGGCCCGCCTGCCGGCGCGGCTCCTCCTCCGCGGGGTCGCCGTGCCGCGGAGCCGCGAAGGCCGCCGACCGCCCTCGCACGCCCCGTCTACCCCGCCAACCGAGGCGTCGCGTCCTTGGCGGGTGGCCGCGGGCATCCGGTGCGCGGGACCCGGCGCGTCCTCGAGCGCGCGCCCGGCCGCCCCCGCTGGTCGCGGCCCCGGGCGAGTTGGACTAACTTTCCGGGGCGGGGGAGGGGCGAGCGCCGCGGGCCCGGCTGCCCGGGCCTTACCTGTGCTCAAATTGTCGTTGATTTTCAAGGGCACCCGCAGGATGTAGACCAGGAAGAGGACGATGAAGAACCATACGGTCCAGAGATAAGTCCAAGACCAAACTATGCAGGACTTGAGCTGCTCCAGAAAGCCCGTGCCCGCTTCAGCCATTTTTCCGGCGCTGCTCTCTGCTGCCGCGGCTCTCGGTGTCTGCAGGGATGATTCACCGGCCCGGAGGCGCCGCTCGCGCCGCCGCCGCCGTCGCCGCCGCCGCGGCCCCGGCGCCACCGGAGCTCGCCCGCCGCCCGGGCCGCGGGCGCGGCGGGAAATCGTGCGCGGGCCGCGGGCGCGCTTGCCTTTTTTTCCCCAGCCTTAATGCTAACTCTCTGAAGGCCCCCACAAGTGGCTTTCGTGGAAGGATCACGTGGCCCTTGCCCCTCACGTTCTGATGCCATTTATATTATGCTAATATTTAGAAAGACAAGCCAAGTGGCGCACTGAGGGAAACTCTTGACATATGTTGAGGGTTTCCTGTATGTCAGGCACTGTTCCAAGGTCTGTATAATCTCACCTAATTCCTTCAACAATCTCCATTATATAGATAAGGGAAACTGAGGCACAAAGTGACTGAGCACTTTACCTTCAGCTCGAGCCAAAATTCATTTGCAGTATGATGGATGCCAGCGTACGAGGTCTTAAACCCAACGCTCTACTCCTTTCTCTCAGAATTTAGGTTCAGAGGGATGAATAAACCCGGAGCAACTAGAAAAAAATTAGATGTGCTCCTGTCACTGGTTAGTAGGCCTGAAGATAAATCATTCTGTTAAGCAAGATTTGGGTAGCACACTATTTACCTTTGTTTTGTCTTCCTTGAAGCCGCACAGGGGGTTTCCAAAGACATCTTGACAAGAAGAATGTTTATCTTCCAATCTGGGGGGTGATGACAGTTCAAACAACTCTCAGCCTGTTTTTAATATAAACAATTATCCGGGATAATTTTGGCTTACTCTGAACTGGTTACTTCAAACAAGAAGTAAATTATAAACGTTCTTTGTCTGTACTGAATGAAACGTTGCCTTTACCAAATGAAAATTTAAAGTCTGTTTCTGTCCATAAATAATTTCACTTTCTATGTATTGGATAGTAATAAAGCAATGGCAGGTAACCCAATCTACAGCCAAGACATTTTTAGAATTCTGAGCATTCAAGAGTATATTTTATTATACATTTTGTTTTGCTTGCTTGTCATTTCCTGCATAATAAAACAAGCTCTTTTAACTTTTTACATGTATTTTATGTATTATGGCATACATAATAGAACTACTCTTACATTTTCACTAATTCCAATCTCACTCTCGGCTACTGGTTTCTCCATATATATGATCTACTAGAGCGGTGAGACAGGCAAGGATAAGGGAAATTGACATACTTTTTTATAGATATTTATTGCAGCATACTACCAAACAATTTTTTATCTAACAATGATGCCTGGATTCTCAGTAGAATAAAACAACATGAGTACATGAAACATCTATTTTATGTGATGATTAAGTAACCCACCAGATTCTCTGCAATAGGTTTGCCTACTTAATTTAAATGAATAGCCTGGGGCCTGACTTTTTGCTGTCAGTGAACCTCAAAGAAGGGACATAAATCTGACTCAGTTGAGCCACAGTTTTTTGATTATCTACTAGGAAATACTGTAGGGTCAGCCCTATCTTACTCATTATTGCCTCTCCCTGATGTGCAGCCAGAGACGGGGGTTGGGGTTGGAGACATGTCTTCGTGCTCTGATGCAGAATTGAGTGAGAACAAGATCTCGTGAGAGCCTCAGCTGCTTCAGTATGGCTGGAGTGCAGGCTCCACATGGAGTAGTGTTGAGAGGGATAAAGCTGAAGAGTGTCTGATCTTGAAGGGCCTTGTAGAAATGCTAAGGTGTTCACAGTTATTTGGCATTGCACACACTAATCCAAATGACCAAGATTTATGTAAGTGGAAATTACATATTATGACAGGCCTTCGAGACTGATAGTATAAGGCAGGGTAAAGATAAAGAGTGAAGGGTGGCTGTTGAGTGGGACCATTCATGAAATAGTGACATCCCAGATATGTCCCACCACCACTTGACCATCTCTCAGTGGGCTGGTGCACAGTCACCCCAAGGTCATCATATCCAAAAGTGAACTCGTTACTTCCTCACCCCCAACTGCTCTTCCTTCTAGAGTTCCATCAGGGAATGGGCATCACCCTTCCAGCTCCCTAATTCAGGAATCTGAGGATCATGCCACCCAGATTCCTCCCGCTCCCTCACCTCCTTTCCTCCTCACATTCAGTTGGGCATCAATACTTCAAGATGGGACTTCCCTGGTGGCACAGTGGTTAACAATCCATCTGCCAATGCAGGGGACACAGTTCGAGCCCTGGTCCTGGTCGAAGATCCCACATGCCGCAGAGCAACTAAGCGCATGCGCCACAACTACTGAGCGGGCGCTCTAGAGCCTGCAAGCCACAGCTACTGAGCACGCGAGCCACAACTACTGAGCCCGCGCGCCTAGAGCCCGTGCTCCACAACAAGAGAAGCCACCGCAATGAGAAGCCCGTGTACTGCAACGAAGAGTAGCCCCTGCTCACCGCAACTAAAGGAAGCCTGCGCACAGCAACAAAGACCCAACGCAGCCAAAAATAAATAAAAATAAAATAAATCAATTTTTAAAAAAACTTATTACTCTATTCTTGACTAAGCTACTCAATATCTTTACTCTTGGGAAGATACTGTAAGATGGGCTGGTTTTTCAGTTGCACTTTAAATAGTGTAGAAATGATAATAGTATACTTTTTATTCTTGATACTCAAACCCAAGAGGGTTTTTTTTAATACAGCACTTTTAATCAAAATAAAAATTCATTGTCTGAAATTTTCTATATATGTAAAATAGCATCAGTTATCCCAACTTTATTATTTTATTTTAAAACTGCATGTTTTTGGTCCATGACTGGCTAGAGTTTCAGGAACCAGAGTCACATCTAGACATTTCTTTGCTAAAAATTACAGGATTTCAAAAATACCCAGAACCAGTAATGACCATCATATAAAATAATTCCAGGAGAAATACAAAAATAATATGCTATTCACTGGCTATGTCATGTCATGTTATTTTGTGGTTTTGGCTTCAAACTGCAAGTTCATGCACACAGACCTCCAAAGCACCTGACAAATTTAGACTCCTCAGTTAAACAATCTGTTGCATTGAAAAAAATCCAGAAATTGGGTTACACTGATGTTATAGAATTATTGGTAGAATTTTTAAAAATCTGATAGTCATGATATAAGCTTAAATTTGTTTTTATTGACATAGACCATTTATTCTTTAATTTCTGATAATTAATTCCATTCTTTAACCAAGAGGTGTTCCCTTACACTTTATCAGTTACATTTCATCTTGTTCTCATTTCTAATGTGGAACTATACTTAGGCATGCAAATTAAAGTGAAAATTTCACAATCATCTGGTGTATTTGGCCTATGTGGAAACCTAATCTAAAAAAGAGGAAAAAAGAAAAATCATATTTTTTTTATCTTAAAGCACATTTCAGGCTAGTCTGAAGTAATGCACTTGCCCACTCCATCTTCTAACCTCTCTTCTTTACTTTGTCTTGCAAAAATTATTCCAGGTTTTCCTTTTATTCTGAGTTGCAATGCTATTCCATGGCTGCTAAATTTAGCACCTTATGCACATTTAACTGTAATGGGATTTATCTCCTTGTTAATAATGACAGTTAGTGAATATGGATTATAATTGAAACTGTGGCTTCCCTTGAGTTTTTCCTCCCCCTCAAAATTATCTTTATAATACTATTTTTACAGTATAATTTTTTCTCTTTGATCAGAGCTTGTCATTCAGCCTTTGAGCTGAAGACGTCCACATAATCAAACCAATTTGAATTAACTTGTCAAGTTTGACTCATTGGACACACTGTAGGAAATAACTTGCTATAGCCTAGATTTAATTATCTGCACTTCTATTTCTCATATGCATTTCATATTATACTTTTATTCCAACAGGGGCTCTTATCTTGGGCTACCATGTTTAGACACGTTTATCAAGTATTCTTTATAGATTTGTTCATTGACCCCTGTTCTTTTATCAGATACCCTCCGGAGCCTTACACAGGCCTTGAATGCTGAACTGATTTGAAATGATTATGTATATTGAGCTGAAGAGTGAGGGGCTAGGGTGATTTGAATTTTGACCTCTCAGACAAGTTGGTTTTCTAGACTTAAAAAATGTAAGCGCTTTGTGATTTTCATGTAAGAAGGAACCAATGAATGTAAATGATGGGGAAATACTTCTATTTGAGGAGGAAGCCTCTAACAGACCCATTAGCTGGCTTCCCATCACTGAGATCACTGAGAGTATTCTAAAAGATGATTGGCTGACACCAGCCTCATCTGTAAAGTGGGAATAATAACAGCTTTTGTTTGTCATGTAAGAAGGGATCCTTGCAGAATGTGGGAGGTTGCATGAGGTTTGCTGGGACTTTCCTAGTTTTAAAACTGAAAGTCCTGTGTCCTGGGAACCCCCTCAGTCACAGCTGGGCTAAATGACCTCTGAGCTTTCTTTCAAGTCATAAGATTCTAAGATGCAGGGCCTACCCCAGGCAAACTGAGAGGTAGAAGGACGTTTATTTTCCACACCTCCTAGCAGGCCTCTCTCTTCCTTAGCTGCCTAGCGTCTTTATTTCCTTCCCCTATCTACTTTCAAAATATGCTCTCCTATCGAGTTATTTACATGTAAACAAAATTTATGTCAACTGACAAAGTTACTCTTCCAAGTGCTATTAAAAGATACCAGGGCTTCCCTGGTGGCGCAGTGGTTGCGCGTCCGCCTGCCAATGCAGGGGAACCGGGTTCGCGCCCCGGTCTGGGAGGATCCCACGTGCCGCGGAGCGGCTGGGCCCGTGAGCCATGGCCGCCGGGCCTGCGCGTCCGGAGCCTGTGCTCCGCAACGGGAGAGGCCACAGCAGAGGGAGGCCCGCACACCACAAAAAAAAAAAAAAAAAAAAGAAAAGAAAAGATACCAGATATCAAAGCCATAAAATAAAATGATGCTTCTCAATGTTCAGGCATCAGCACATCTTGGGAGTCTAGCGCCCTTAAGGAAACTTATAATATGCTGAAAAGCTTAATTCCAGCATACAAGGTAAGAATAAATAAATATATGACTATATTATACATCTGCAATAAAAAAAGTCATAGCTAAGAGCACGTATCCATTAAACAAAATTAGCAGACAAGCTGAAAAAAAATCTATACCTTACTGTTTCTTTTTGCTAATTTTTTATTCATCTGTTTTATTGTTTACTAGGACTGGAAAACAAATAACAGCAATAGGCAAAGATTTAATAAAAATGTACTGGAAAGACATTTCAATTTGAGAAAACTGTCTATTCTCTTTTTTACAAAATAAGGTTGTCATTTTTAGTCTAGTTCACAAAACACCTGAATTCCAAGAAATTATAGATGGAGAAAACTGAGGTTAGCAAATGAAACTCCAAATTCAGATATTAACCAGCTATAGTGGGATTTGAATCATGATATAGTAGAAGCAACATGAAATTTAGTAAATGAATATGTAGGTTTAGAGAAATGGCCAAACTTTGGCCAACAGTAAAAAAATAATATATTTAACTCACTCTCAAACTATGTATATCTATTTACAAGTTAGTATGCTCCACATATCAATATACTATGTACATACACAATGAAAATAAATATATAACCTTTTCAAAGATGAGTTGAATATAAATATAAGTTTTAGCATTCTCTCCCTAAAACTCAACAGACTGTATATGTACTCCTGGACTGCCTACACCCCACTAAGGATCAGTGGTTTAGAGAACTTATATATTGACTGTTATTTCATTATTGCCAATTTGCCTTAAATCACATAACAACATTGCTGCCTATTGCGGATAATACTAAAATAATTTGGGACAGAGATCTCATTCTGCTACCTCGTCTGAGCACCCTCAGCAGTTCCACTCTTGTTGAAGCCTCATCCTATCGCCCATTGCAATTGCTTCAGTTCATCAGTATATACTGCTTATGTCTGAACCGCTATGGGTGCTATATGTTTCTAGAAGTCTCCTTAGTTTATGTATAAATCATTGGATGCAAATATAGACCAGGAGTGGGGGAGATTGTTACCTAACTTCACAAAGTTTTATCTTTTCTCTCTCAGTTCACATCCAGCAGGGATTTTTTTTTTTAATGTAATGCTGTTTGATAATGGCGATCGACTTTGATTTTAGAAATTTTATTTTATTCTTTGTTTAGATTCCAATTCTTTAAATGAGTAAGAAATTCTCTTTATCCATATCTTTTTCTGTATTCTCTTGACTATATTAATCATAGTTATTCTAAAGTCCACATCTATTAACTTCAGTATCTAGATCACCTGTGGCTCTATTGTTACTGTGTATTTGGGTTTTTTTCTTCCTCTCTTGGCTTTATTTTGATATGTCTAAGAATTTTTTAATGATGCTTAACACTCTGTATAAAAATAATTATAGAGGCTGTTCCCTATGATTTTTATCTTCCACTAGAGAGGGTTTACCTTTTCCTCTGCTAGGTAGGGCAGGGGTGTTAAAAGTGAGTTTTTATTTATGAAATTAGTGGCAGTCATGATATGAAATTGGTTAAAATATTTTAAAGTTACACTGTCCAGGGTTCCAAAAAGAAACAATAGGGGGAGGGTGGTGCAAAGAGCATGATTCCTAAACACTTCTGGGACTAGTTGATAACTGGAAGGTTTCTGGTTACCTCATGCCAACCAACTATATGGTTAACTGAATCCTGTTTCTTTCATGCAGTTTTTTCATGGAAGGGTGGCAGAGCACCTAAAATTTCAGAAAGTGGGGACTTTATCCAGCTTACAGAACAAGTTATATAAATTCCTGTAATATTTGTTTCTAATAAATGCTTGGGCGTATGTCAGAATTTGGTCTGAGACTAACTTTCATCCTAAGATACTAGCTGGTAGCTATGATGTGGAGGCTATAAGGAAAGGAGAGGGGGAAGACCTATAGCTACATATGACTATTCATAGTAATTGATGTCAACCAAAAAAAAAAAACCAAAAAACAACGCAGGGCACATGCCCAAATTGGCTATGGTCGGTTCACAACTTGAGCCAAAACAATCACAATAACATTTAGAAAATGAAGAAAATTAGACAAAAATAATGAAGAACCATGCCCCTATACACCTTCTGTTAGTTAACATTTTAGTATATTTTCCTCAATCAGTTTTTCCATGCATACTTTTTACATTGTTCTAATCATCCCCTAAGTTTATTGTTGCAGACTACTCTTACATATTATTAAAAGATTTCTCCATATTATATAGTCTTCAAAAGCATCATATTTTATTTAATGATTGCATGATATTCCATACAACATAGAATTTTTAAAGCATTCCATGATGAAACTTACTAATATTTTGCTATTTTAAGTCATTCCATAATGAATATCACTGCATTTATAACTTTCTATTTTTAAATTTAGGGTTATTTTATTGGGATAGATATGCAGAGGTGGATTCGGTGGTCAAAGTTAAGCATACTTTAAAGTTCCTTGACACATGCTGCCCCGTTGCTCTTCAAAAGCAATTCTTAAAAACTCCATTCAGCCTGACTGTATAAAATCCTAAATAACCATAACTTTAAGTTATAGCATGGTTTAAAATGATTGTGCAACACACATAATGAGCTTTGCCTTGTCATTCAGGTAAATCATATCTGTGGCATAAAGAGTCCTACTGGTCAGATAGTTGCCTAAATTTTGTCAAAACTAAATTTTATTTTCCATTTATTTACTCAAAGTTATGTAATAGACATTGTGGGGGAAATCTGACTGTGGACTTGATAAGAGGAACAAGTTTCCATTCTAAATTTCTCATAAACTGTAATAGAAAATAATTTAATGCTCAGGGAAGAAGAGTCACTTTCTATCAGTCGATTAGAAAAATTACAAAATTTGCAAACTTAAGTCACTGTACACTGCAGGCAATACTTAACTCTGCATCATCAAAATGACACCTCATCCCTTAGAATCACATTTTACTCTCAAGAGTTTTCATCTATTCATTGGCTAGGAAAGAGTCAATAAAAATTCCTTCTGAGGAGCAACCCTCCACAGAAACAAGTTTTTACTGGTTAAACTGCGCCCTATCTGCACTAATTTTCTAAGGCTGCTATAACAAATGACCACAAACTTTGTGGGTTAAAACAACACAGATTTATCCTCTCACAGTTCTAGTGACCAGAAGCTTGAAATCAAGACATCAGTAGGGCTGTGCTCCTTCCAAAGGCTCTAGGGGAGAATCCTTTTTTGCCTCTGCTGGCTTCTGGTGTCTCCCCTTGGTTTGTGTCAGCATAACTCCATCTCTGTCTCCATTTTCACATGGTCTTCTCCTCTTTTGTCTGTGTTAAATCCCCCTTTGCCTTTGTCTTATAAGGATACTAGTCATTGGATGTAGGACATACTCAGTTAATCCACGATGATCTCCTCATTTCAAGATCCTTACCTTAATTACATCTGCAAAGACTATTTTTCCAAATAAATTAATACCCACAGGTTCTGAGGATTTAGTGTTTATGTATCTTTTGGGGGGGCAGCTACCATTCAACCCACTATACCATCCAACCTCCATTTAATGAAAGAAATCACATTCACCCTGCAGACTTCTGTTCTCTCCTTTTGAATGGTGAACAACAGTCTGAAGATGTGGAATCTGTTTATAATAAAGAGTTATTTAAACAGCAAGGTCCTACTGTATAGCACAGGGAACTATATTCAATATCCTATGATAGGCCATAATGGAAAAGAATATTAAAAAAGAATATATATATGTATAACTGAATCACTTCGCTGTACAGCAGAAATTAACACAACACTGTAAAACAACTATACTTCAATAAAAAAAATATGAAAAAAAAAAAGGAAAAAAAGAGCTATTATCCTTGGTTTAACCTTATGGCTACTAAAGAAATTAGGTTACTCTAACCAAAAGCCAATTTAGATTTTTTCACTTTGGTCCTTTAAAAAGCTCTTCAATCTTTAGCAATCATAGATAGAGCATATCAAATTAACAGAGAAATATGATACAATGCTATTTACTGTTTAATTATTTTCATTTCATTAATCCTGATATTTCCCTTGAGTTTTCCTTTTAAGAGAACTTGTGACTTCAAAAAA
This sequence comes from Physeter macrocephalus, assembly GCF_002837175.3. Taxonomy (NCBI): domain Eukaryota; kingdom Metazoa; phylum Chordata; class Mammalia; order Artiodactyla; family Physeteridae; genus Physeter; species Physeter macrocephalus. The sequence continues at coordinate 33,690,835 of NC_041218.1, forward strand.
TGTTCTGCCAAATATCGTATATTAACACATGTATGTGGAACCTAGAAAAATGGTACAGACGAACCGGTTTGCAGGGCAGAAGTTGAGACACAGATGTAGAGAACAAACGTATGGACACCAAGGGGGGAAAACCGCAGTGGGGCGGGGATGGTGGTGTGCTGAATTGGGGGATTGGGATTGACATGTATACACTGATGTGTATAAAATTGATGACTAATAAGAACCTGCAGTATAAAAAAACAAACAAAAACAACTAATACTAAACTTTCTTTGGGTTATTTGTATGGAAATATGTTAATATAAATGTTTCAGACATTACATGAAATTT
>NC_041218.1:33691500-33696204 GCF_002837175.3 Physeter macrocephalus
GAATGAATAAGCATTTTCAGAACTCTAATGGAAAACTGATGAATTCATAAAAGTGCTAACAAAAGATCAATATGAAAAAATAAATTAATTACATAGGACTGAGTGAGCTGATGAGGATGATTATAATTTTTGTGACTTTCTGTTTGTGGAAAAAAAAGAACCTGGAGAGTGGCTTCTATCTGGCTCAGCCACCCTCCTCCCACAAAAAAGAAAAAAAAAAGTTTTGCTTTTCTTGACTATGATAACCCTCTTTGTGATATTATTTACTTAAGTTGCTTAAAAAATGAGTGTGTGTGTATAAAATTTGAGAATTTCTAAACATCTTATAATTATTTTCATTTTTACTTTATAAATGAAAAAATAAACCATTTGAAGTAATTATGCATGATAGACTTTTAAATAAAATTTAGAAAACCCCAATTTATTTTATTTTTTAAAAATATTTGTTTATTTATTTATTTATTTGGCTGCGCCAGCTCTTAATTTCAGCACACATGATCTTTTAGTTGCGGCATGTGAACTCTTAGCTGTAGCATGTGGGATCTAGTTCCCTGACCAGGGATCGAACCAGGGCTCCTGCATTGGGAACACAGAGTCTTAGCCACTGGACCACCAGGGAAGTCCCTAGAAAACCCCACTTTAAAATATTGCCTTTGGTTTTTATCTTATCTGAGAAGTGTAAGGATTGTTTAAGGGGGTAGAACTCTAAGGTTATCCTCTATGTAATCTTGGACAAGGTACTTTACTTTTCTGAATCTCCACTATTTCATCTGTCAAGTTGGAACAATGCATCACTCACAGGATGAAGTGAGTTCCTCTATGTGAAGCTTCTCGATGTGGATAAGTGTTAGTTTCGTTTTCCTTCCTGAGGAGCTGGTTATATGGGTCCTTATGAGTTAGATAATTCTTTTCTTTTTTTAAAAAAATTATTTATTTATTTATTTATAATTTTGGCTGCGTTGGGTCTTTTTTGCTGCGCGCGGGCTTTCTCTAGTTGTGGCGAGCGGGGGCTCCTCTTCGTTGCAGTGCGCGGGCTTCTCATTGCCGTGGCTTCTCTTGTTGCGGAGCACGGGCTCTAAGCGCGCAGGCTTCAGTAGTTGTGGCACATGGGCTCAGTAGTTGTGGCTCCCGGGCTCTAGAGCGCTGGCTCAGTAGTTGTGGCACACGGGCTTAGTTGCTCCGCAGCATGTGGGATCTTCCCGGACCAGGGCTCAAACCCGTGTCCCCTGCATTAGCAGGCGGATTCTTAACCACTGTACCACCAGGTAAGTCCCCAATAATTCTTTTCTTTAATGGCTTCTTGCTGCTGTTTTTCCTATTTCCACAGTTTTAGATTTTGTGTTTGCCAGGACCATTGGTAATGCGGTTTAGGCTAAGAGTAAGTAGCAGACCCAGACAAGCAAATAGGTGTGTTCACTGGCTCAGAGCAGATGCTTGTTGAAAACAGCTTTCCCAGCAATTCTCCTCACACATGAAAAGCCACCATCTTTCATGTAGTCAGCTCTTCTCCCCACCAATCACTCGCCTAGAAGACAAATAGGAATTAAGGAATCTTGTCTGCAAAGGCCAATTCATTGTATGTTAGGTTATTTTATACCACATAATCTAAAAAGACAAATAACTAGGATCCTAACATAAAGGGATCGTACTCAGGAAAGATACTACAGGTACAGAGATAGCTATAAAATATAGGAATCTTAAAATAGTATATTTATATTTTTCTTCTCTCAGTATTCATTGTATTCATGCTACTGATGTCATATATTTTACTTTATATGTGTTATAAATCTGTTATAAACCTCCCGTACTACATTGCTATTATTTTTGTTTAAATAGTCAATTATCTTTTGAAGAGACTTAAATAATAACACAAAACCCCAAAACCCTTGTGTATTGATCCATGTAGCCTCCACTTCCAGTGCTCTTCATTCCTTTGTAAAGAGCTATACTTTCAACTGGTATCATTTTCTTTCTGCCGGAAAAAAGTCCTTTAACATTTCTTGTAATGCAGGCTGAATTGTGATGAATTCCTTTGACTTTTATATCTGAAAAAATTCTTATTTCACCTTCATTTTCGAAAGATGTGTGTACTGGATATAAAATTATAGGTTGATAGATTTTTATTTCTGTATTTTAAAGATGTTTCTCCACTGACTTCTCACTGCATTGTTTTTAATGAGAAATCCAATGTCATCCTTATCTTTGTTTTACCCTACTTAACATTGTCTTTGGCTGCTTTTAAAATATTCTCCTTATCACTGGTTTTAAGTAATTTGGTTATGATGTGCTTTGGTGTCATTTTCTTCATGTTTCTTGGGTTTGTGGTTCATTGAGAGTTTTGTATCTGTAGGTTTATAGTTTTCATCAAATTTGGAATATGTTTGGCCATTATTTCCTCAAATATTATTTCTATTGTCCTCTCTTTTCTCTCCTTTGGTCACTTGAAGTTATCCCTTAGCTCACTGAGGCTCTGTTACTGTTTTTTCACTTGAGTCCCATTTTGTATATTTTCTTTTGCTATGCCTTCAAGTCCACTGAGCCCATATTCCAGTGTATTTTTCATTCTAGACAATATTGTTTTCATCTCTAGAAATTTGATTTGGCTCTTTATCAAATCTTCCATGTCTTTAATTAACCTTTTCAGCATATGGAGTACAGTTAAAACAATCGTTTTAAAGTCCTTGTCTGCTCTTCTAACATATGAGTCAGTTTCAGGTCTGTTTTACTGATTGATTTTAATCTTCATTATGGGTCACATTTTCCTGCTTCTTTGTATGCCTCCTAAGTTTTCAAATTGGACGCCAGACATTGTGAATTTACTTTTATTGTGTTCTTAAGGTTTGTTCTGGGATACAGTTAAGCTACTGGAAAACAACTTATCCTTTTGGGTCTTGCTTTTAAGATTCGTTAAATGCAACCACAGCTGTGCTTAACTGAGGGCTAATTGTATCCCAGTACTGAGGAAAGACTCTTGTGAGTAGTCTAGCCAATGCTCTGTGAATCATGAGGTCTTCCAGTTTGGCTGAGGGGAACAGGCAGTATCCTAGCCCCATGTCAGCACTGGGTATTAGCTTCTCTAATGCTTAGTTTAGGGTGCTCCTCTCCCCAGCACAGGGTAGTTTCCTCACACATGCACTGATCAGTACTCTGTTGAATATTTGCAGGGGCCCCTCTGCAGATCTCCAGAATTTTCTTTTTGTGTAGCTCTCTCCACTCCAGCCCTCTTTCCTGTGAGCTCTAGCTGTCCTGGTCTCCCCAGACTCTCAGCAATGTCACCTCGGTTCAGGGTATCTGTCAGGCTCTGCATCAGTCTCCCCTCCACGTGCTGCAGCCTGGAAACTCTCTGAAGTAGACTGGGATCATTGTAGGGTTCAGTTCACTTGTTTTTAAATCCTTGGGTATCATTGTCCTTTACTGCCTTGTGTTCTTATATCTTGAAAACTGTTGTTTCATATGTTTTGTCCCTTTTGTTGTTGTTGTTTCAGGTGTGATGGTAAATAGATTCACAGTCCATTAACATGTTCCCAAAATAACTGTAATAGGATGACTCATTTAAGAGAAGTACAAATCAAATATTATAAGGATTCAAAAACAAGAGAGAGATGAGTTTGCAGGCTTTTTTGGAGGGAATAGCCCTTGGATCAGGCCTTAAGCTGTGGGTGGAATGTGGACTTGTAGAAAGGACATACAGGTAAAAACATAGACGCAATTCAGTAAAGGGATAAGTATGGGTGAAAGTGAGCCCTACAAAATGGACAGTTTTGTGAAAAAGTTTCCAGGAATAATTCTATATATTTCATAACTTATCATAGGAAGTATTCAGTTCTATGGATGAAACACTCTATTCTTACATTTCAAACAACAATCCTTTACAGACTGCTGTCTCAGCACTATGAAATTACGCTGGCTTCTGTTCAGTTTGTTCGTTCATTCATCATGAAGGATTCATTGAGGGCTGGTCAGTCAGTGTTCTAGGTGCATGGGCTACACTAGTGAACAAAACAAAGATCTCTGCCCTTGTGAAGCTTACATCCTAGGGAAGGAGAGTGGGAGGAAAGAGAGACAATAAACAATAATCTGATTATAAACTCTTTCCACACACCTTAATCACTTTCTTTCACTTAACTCCATGAGGTAAATGATTTAACTTGCTGAGTGACTTTGGTACCAGCCTGTTTCTTACAAATATTCATAGGTGCCCTGAGGGGGTGGAAAGAATTGCTTTTAAAGAGTACCTAATAAAAATAAACTGTATACTCGGAGGCCTATATTTAGAACTCAAAAATAGCTTTATGTTTTACTGCAGATGAATAGGGCTTTATGAGTGAATAAATAGGCTGTGCTAATTGGCAGGTAGCTATGACTGAAAGAAGCATGTAATTCCATCCTGTACACTAAACTGTGCTGGTAAAGGAAAACATAAACAAGAGGAAAAGACATCCCTCAGAATGGGAGAAAATATTTGCAAATGAAGCAACTGACAAAGGATTAATCTCCAAAATTTACAAGCAGCTCATGCAGCTCAATACCAAAAAAACAAACAACCCAATCCAAAAACGGGCAGAACACCTAAACAGACATTTCTCCAGAGAAGATATACAGATTGCCAACAAACACATGAAAGGATGCTCAACATCACTAATCATTAGAGAAATGCAAATCAAAACTACAATGAGGTATCACCTCACACCAGTCAGAATGGCC
>NC_041218.1:33696214-33734089 GCF_002837175.3 Physeter macrocephalus
TCCCACTACTGGGCATATACTCTGAGAAAACCATAATTCAAAAAGAGTCATGTACCCCAATGTTCATTGCAGCTCTATTTACAATAGCCAGGACATGGAAGCAACCTAAATGTCCATCGACAGATGACATGGAAGCAACCTAAGTGTCCATGAACAGATGAATGGATAAAGATGTGATACATATATACAATGGTATTATTACTCAGCCATAAAAAGAAATGAAACTGAGTTATTTCTGGTGAGGTGGATAGACACAGAGTCTGTCATACAGAGTGAAGTAAGTCAGAAAGAGAAAAACAAATACCATATGCTAACACATATATATGGAATCTAAAAAAAAAAATGGTTCTGAAGAACCTAGGGGCAGGACAGGAATAAAGATGCAGATGTAGAGCATGGACTTGAGGATATGGGGAGTGGGAAGGGTAAGCTGGGACGAAGTGAGAGAGTGGCATGGACATATATACACTACCAAATGTAAAACAGCTATTTGGAAGCAGCCACATAGCATAGGAAGATCAGCTCGGTGCTTTGTGACGACCTAGAGGGGTGGGATAGGGAGGGTGGCAGGGAGACGCAAGAGGATACAGGGATATATGTAGGGATATATGTATATGTATAGCTGATTCACTTTGTTATAAAGCAGAAACTAACACTCCATTGTAAAGCAGTTATACTCCAATAAAGATGTTAAAAAAAAAAGAGAGAACATGGAACTCTACATGTAGAAATAAGACTAAGAGGCTAAGGGTCTATGCAAAATCTATTCCATGTTCCATGTTCTAGTCAGTGTCCCTTGCTCCTTGCCTTTGTGTGTGTGTGTGTGTGTGTGTGTGTGTGTGTGTGTGTGTGTAGAGAGAGAGAGAGAGAGAGAGAGAGAGAGAATTTCTAAATACCACTATTGTTATTTTCTTTTGAGGTTTATTTTTGCAGGCTCTCTCTCTAGGTTGCCTCCATCAACGACTGTCACATTTGAGCATGCCCTCAGTCAGGTTGTGATTAGAAGTCAGACTTTATGGGCTTCTCTCTGTGGTCTTGTAATTGCCTACATGAGAACAATCACTCAAATCAGCTAGAACAATCACCTTTATCAGCTGGAAACCATTTTTTAATTTAAGTGAACACATCAGTTTAAACACATTTATTTGAACAGTTATTTCTGTTGGAAAGAAATTATGTGTTATCCCAAGATGTCTTGAATAGAAGAATGGGATGCATGGTTTTAGGACCAGAATGTGTGGAGATAATTAGAAGACATGCCTTGTTCTCTTTATGTTGCTAAGTGAAATGATGTGAAAATCAATATTTGATGACCCATTGGAGGAAAATCTTCAAGTCCCAGCCTGTCAAATATTGTCTAACATACTTGCAGCCTTTTATCCTTCATAATAAACTAAGAATGAAAAGCTAAAAAAATAAAAAATAAACAAAATAAACTGTGCTGGCTTCTAACTTGAAAGTTGCTAAACATTTAGTAAGGGCAGGCACACAGGGGCATGCTTATTTTTCTGTCTCTTGAAGTTACACAACTAGAAGACAGCAAATCAGGGACTTCCCTGGTGGCCCAGTGGTTAAGGAGGCTGGGGTTCCATCCCTGGTCAGGGAACTAGATCCCACGTGCATGACTCAACTAAGAATTTGCATGCCACAACTAAGGAGCCAGCGAGCCACAACTAAGGAGCCCACGTGCCACAACTAAGACCCAGCGCAACCAAATAAATAAATAAAACAAATATTTTTTTAAAATCCAGTTAAGGGCTTCCTTGGTGGCGCAGTGGTTAAAAATCCACCTGCCAATGCAGGGGACACGGTTTCGAGCCCTGGTCTGGGAAGATCCCACGTGCCGCGGAGCAACAAAGCCTGTGCGCCACAACTACTGAGCCTGTGCTCTAGAGCCCATGTGCCACAACTACTGAAGCCTGTGTGCCACAACTACTGAAGCCCACGCACCTAGAGCCCGTGCTCCACAAGAGAAGCCACCAAAATGAGAAGCCCGTGCACCGCAACCAAGAGTAGCCCCCACTCGCCGCAACAAGAGAAAGCCCGTGCACAGCAATGAAGACCCAATGCAGCCAAAAATAAAAACAAATAAATTTATTTTTTTTTAATCCAGTTAAAAAAAAAGAAGACAGCAAATCATGCTCATGGCTACCAATAAAATATGCTAAAAGGAAGCACCCACCTTTCATGGGTTATGCGGCCTCCTCTTTGTGACTGAAAATCTCAGGGCCACAATGCCTTTCTGGACATTATCTCTCAGACTGGGATATTCTTGGAGATTTATGAGGGTTTTTTAAAAAAATTAATTCATTAATTTTATTTTTGGCTGTGTTGGGTCTTCGTTGCTGTGCACGGGCTTCTCATTGCAGTGGCTTCTCTTTGGTGCAGAGCACGGGCTCTAGGCGCATGGGCTTCAGTAGCTGTGGCACGTGGACTCAGTAGCTGTGGCTCGCGGGTTCTAGAGGGCAGTTTCAGTAGTTGTGGCGCATGGGCTTAGCTGATCCGCGGCATGTGGGATCTTCCCTGACCAGGATCGAACCCGTCCCCTGCATTGGCAGGCGGATTCTTAACCACTGCGCCACCAGGGAAGTCCAAGATCTATGAGTTTTTGAAGAACTTTGGCAAGATCTTTTAAATGAAGTTTTTTCATTTACGTGATAATCATGAAAAGCTGATGTGTGTGCATTTGGGGTGATCTGGACAGTGCCCCCTATCGTATAATTCCTGGGGCAGTGTCCACACTGTGCTGATTTGGGCTTCAGGAGAGCTGTTCACAAAGACAGTGATGTGAAGGGGCCTCCAGAGCAGTGTTGCTCTCTGCTTCTGCATCCTGTTGCTACCTTAAAGCCATCGACTGCATGAGGTTTTAGTGCTGCATCTGCATTTGACTCATTCATTCTACAAATGATTACTGAGAACCCTCTATGGTGGGCTCCATTTTAGGAGCTGGGGATTCAGGCTTGTTCTCGTTAAGACTGTGGTCAGTTGATGTAACAGATAATCTAAAAATAGAGGTTTAACCAAATAGGGGGGGTTCTGTTTCTCACATAACACGGAGTTCAGAGCCTAGGGCTCATGAAGCTGCTCCAGGAAGTCATCAAAGTCCAGGTTCCTTCTGCAGGTCTGCTGTGTTTCCAGTACAGGGTGCAGCTTTTATTTCCATGACTGCAAGATGGAAGCAGCATTTCCAGGAAACAGGTCCACATTCCAGGGATGAAGAAGGGCAGAGGGCAAAAGGCCAAAGAGAGAGAATCAGAAGAGTCGTCTCCTTTAAAGAACATTTCCTGAAGGCCCACCCAGCTTCTTTTGTTTACCTCTCATCACTTGGCCACCCCTGACTGCAAAGGAAGCTGGGCCAATGTGTATTTTAACAAGGCATATTGCCACCCACAACATACTTTGAGGAAAGAAGGTAGGAAGGAAAGAAGAAAAGAAGGAAGGAAGAAGAAAAAAGAGGGTAGAGAGGGACAGGAGAAAGAAGAAAGGGGAAGGAAGAAGGTATTTGAGTAGCTGATCCGCGGCATGTGGGATCTTCCCTGACCAGGATCGAACCCCTGTCCCCTGCATTGGCAGGCGGATTCTTAACCACTGCGCCACCAGGGAAGTCCAAGATCTATGAGTTTTTGAAGAACTTTGGCAAGATCTTTTAAATGAAGTTTTTTCATTTACGTGATAATCATGAAAAGCTGATGTGTGTGCATTTGGGGTGATCTGGACAGTGCCCCCTATCGTATAATTCCTGGGGCAGTGTCCACACTGTGCTGATTTGGGCTTCAGGAGAGCTGTTCACAAAGACAGTGATGTGAAGGGGCCTCCAGAGCAGTGTTGCTCTCTGCTTCTGCATCCTGTTGCTACCTTAAAGCCATCGACTGCATGAGGTTTTAGTGCTGCATCTGCATTTGACTCATTCATTCTACAAATGATTACTGAGAACCCTCTATGGTGGGCTCCATTTTAGGAGCTGGGGATTCAGGCTTGTTCTCGTTAAGACTGTGGTCAGTTGATGTAACAGATAATCTAAAAATAGAGGTTTAACCAAATAGGGGGGGTTCTGTTTCTCACATAACACGGAGTTCAGAGCCTAGGGCTCATGAAGCTGCTCCAGGAAGTCATCAAAGTCCAGGTTCCTTCTGCAGGTCTGCTGTGTTTCCAGTACAGGGTGCAGCTTTTATTTCCATGACTGCAAGATGGAAGCAGCATTTCCAGGAAACAGGTCCACATTCCAGGGATGAAGAAGGGCAGAGGGCAAAAGGCCAAAGAGAGAGAATCAGAAGAGTCGTCTCCTTTAAAGAACATTTCCTGAAGGCCCACCCAGCTTCTTTTGTTTACCTCTCATCACTTGGCCACCCCTGACTGCAAAGGAAGCTGGGCCAATGTGTATTTTAACAAGGCATATTGCCACCCACAACATACTTTGAGGAAAGAAGGTAGGAAGGAAAGAAGAAAAGAAGGAAGGAAGAAGAAAAAAGAGGGTAGAGAGGGACAGGAGAAAGAAGAAAGGGGAAGGAAGAAGGTATTTGAGTAGGTAGCCAGGAGTATCTGCCACAGTAGTGAAGAAGATGGGTAAGATGACATATCTGCCTTCAGGCAGCTGACACTCTATTAGGGATGACAGATGACAAATTTTCTTTATTATCTTTAGCAACTTAAGTTCTATCACAACCAGATTAATTTCTAGTCACATCCAGATTAACTTGACCACATTCAGGATTTTTTCCCTTATTTCTCACTACTATTAAATCTAAACCCTGGGATTATGGGCTTCACCATTAAATGGGGAGACAGTATCTATTTCCAAGCTTCTATTTGGTCTGTGCTGGCCTTGGCAGTATTGTGCAACTGTCTAATCCTTGTCTTCTGTTGTCAGCATCTACTCCACACTGGCTGAGGTGACTCTAATTTCTAAATGCACAGTCCAAGCCTCTTTCTCATTAACAGCTGCAAAGCTTGGAGCTGTAGCAGCCATTTTGTAACCATGAGAAGACCAAACAAACTAATAATAACAACAATAACAAAAAAAACGCTATATGCTATGAACAGTGGAGCAAAAAAAGAAAAAATAGAAAAGACTGACTCCGTGTTGCCATCATTGAGTGGCTGAACTACCCCTGGAATCACCTACATCTGGACTTCTTAAATAAACAATAAATGTTTTTTAGGTATAAGCCAGGGTTATACAAACTTTTTCAGTAAAGGATCAGATAGTAAATATTTTAGATTTGTGGGCCAAGAGGCAAAATAGAAGGCATTTTGTAAGTACTTATACATAAAGAAAACAAATTTCCACAGTATTTTTTACTGACAAAATTTATATAATATTAAAATATATATATTAATATATATAATAACTGAGTACAATACAGGCCTACTCTGAGATGAATGGAATTCTTTTGAGAAGAGGTAGATAACATTCACTTAACTGGGGTTAAAGTCACTTCCCTATCATCCTAATAGAAACATAGTCTCATTGGCCTACAAAGTCTTCCGTTACTTCTCTGAAACTGTGACCTTCCTTCCCTGGAACTCACCAGAATGTGTTGTCCACATTTCTCTCTTGCCACCTATATACTATCTTCATCTTGTTGGATACTTTTTCATGTGGAGAAGCAAGTTAAGAGCATAGGCTCTAGGTTAAGACTCCCTGGTTTAAATCCCAGCTGAACTACCATTAGCTGTATGATCTTACTTACTTGACCCATTCAGAAGCTTCAGTTTGCTCACCTACAAAATGAGTAATAATATCTGCTTCATAGGACTGCTGTAATAATTAAATGAGCTTACAAGTGCAAAGATTTAGAGCAGTGAAAGACATACTTTAAAGCATCTGATATATGTGTTATTTATCTTTTTGACTTTTCCCAACCATTTAATAATGCAAAAACTCTTCCTAGCTTTCCAGCTGTATAAAAACAAGCAATGGACTGGATTTGGGCCACAGGCCCAAATGTGTGTGGACCCCTGGTTTGAGCAATGTCAGGCAACTTGCTGCTGAAAGCACGACTGACTGTAAAGAGTTAGGCGTAGAGTGCAGGACCCTCTACATAGCATTTAATTTTCTTGTTTTATTTATAGTTCTCTCTACCCCTACTGGTGTGCCCTCATTACCTACACACACACACACACACACACACACACAAACACACACAGTTTACAGGTCTTATTTGGCATTGACAGCAGGAAGAAAACCTGACTCAGCTAGTATTTTTTCAACACATTTGCTATTGTCTTACAATCTTCGGATCAGTCTTTGAATGTAAAATTCAAGACTTTATTTGTCCTCGTTTTCAGTTTCCTCTCTCTTTTCCCTTAGGCAATTATAGCTTTGTGTGTTTTGGGGATTTGGGGAAGGAAGGGTGAAGGGATGTGAAGTAATCAATACTTCAAATATCATCCCATCACAGAAATGAACAAGATAATGAGAGGCTGTTATAAGTGATATGAATGGAATAAGCTCCTTGGTTAGGAAGTAAGTTGTGGGGGGGCAGGGAGGACTACTTTAGATAGGTCATGTGGGAAGGACCTCTCTGAGGAGGTGATACTTGATCTGAGACTTGAAGTAAAGAAAATGCAAGCCATGTGAAGGATGAAGCAGGGGAGGTGGGGGTGAGGGGAGAACCAGGGGAGAGGGAATAGCACATACAACGGCCCGGAGGTAGAGGGCACTGAATGCATTCCAGGAACAGAAAGGAGGCCAGTGGGGAGGAACTAGGAGGGGAAGAAGAGAGTGGGACAATGTGAAAGTGAGGAGGCAGGCAAGAGTGCTGTTAACCAGGGGGATTGAAGACATTTCAGTGAGGAAGGGAAATGACAAGATATGCGTTATAAAAAGACCACTCCACTATGGCCATATAGGAAATGGATTGAAGAGAAATAAGAGTAGAAGCAAAAAACCAGAAAGATTGTTTCCACAGTCTAGGTGGTTTGTGTTAGGGTGATGACATTGGGAGTAGCAGTGGATTTACGAAGATACGTTTTGTTTTCTTTGTACACTTATCACTACCTGGCATTTTCTTATTTACTTGCTTAGGGCCTGTCTCTCCCCTAGCAAGTAAGGACTTACTGTTTAATTGACTACTGCATGGCCAAATACCTAGGAGTGCAGGTACTAGTGTCTGGCACTAGGAGGAGTTGGAGGGAATTTTGTTAAAGGAATGAATTAGGATTAAAAAATAATAATTTAACCCCCCCACCCCAAAATAATAATTTAACTCCAATAGTGGAGTTTTGCACATTTTTTTTTCTATAAAATATGTTGGAACAGTACTCAGATCAGGAAACACTAGATTATAGGGGCCATGAACTCCCTTAAATTGTATGGTATGAAGTATGTGTACGTTGAGAGAGAGCCAAAAGAGAAAGAGGTATGAGTGTGCAGACACACATGCACTTTTCTGAGAGAGGGATCATCGCTTTCTTCAGATTTTCAAAGGAGTCCTGGACTTCAAAAACAGGAAAGGCTGTACTCTGGCTTGAAGCACTAGTGGGCAATATTTTAATTTATTGCTAAACATTTCCACATCCTAAGGGCCCTTTCCTCAGATGCTAACTGAAACGCTTCTTTCCTAGAATAAGCAGTTTCCTTCCACTGAGTAACAGCCAAGTCATGACAAGTCCCGGTGCTCCACGTGGTCAGACAAAGCACACGGTCATCTAATTTCCCTTTTTCAATATCCTTCGGAACTGCCATTTGTCTGAAACGAGAACAGTGACACCTGCTGGTTCCCCTCAGGAACTGCCACCTTAACCACTCCCGGTGAAAATTTCAGAAACATCCCAAACATATGCTCAGAAAACACAAACTGCTTTTTCTCCTTTCAAGCAGAACAGGGTTTATACACCATGTGTGCCTGGACCTGATGGCCCAAAATGGCGGCAGTAAAGTTTCAGGCAACAGGAGGAGGGAAACAAGAAGGGAGCACATCGGTTCGGATCCCTAAGGAAGTTCCCTGATGTTACCCTACAAAAAGTAACACTTTTGCTTACCCACTTAGCCAGGATTTAGTCACATAGCTCTTAGGAAAGCTGGGAAATGTAGTCTTTATCCTGCAAGAGCAGCTGAGCCACTAAAAATGGTTATTAGGGGGCAACTAGCTATTTCTGCCACAGATTATCCCTTCGACCTATGCAGACGCACGCTTCTTACCAGAGTAGTATACCCCTCCCGAAAGAAGACACCCCAAATACCCATCCCCTTACTGCAGTGAGCTAAAAGTCCAAGACATCTGGGTCTACAGTCCTCCTTCTCAAGAACAAATGTTATTTTTTCACTGTCCAGCAAACAATAAAAGATGTTATCTGCTCCAATACACCCATTGTAAAATGGAGGTGCAGGAACAGAATAATCACAATTCAAAAATGGAACAAAATGGAAATTACATAGTCATTGCATATCAAATACCACTCTGCGGGAATTTCAAGGTCTCCCTAGGCTAGCCATAGAATTTGTTCTTTGGTTAGTCCATGGGGCAGCCCCTGATTCTGCTCTTTGGGAAGAACTCCTTGTCCATTCTTCCCAGGGAAGTTCTTCATTTCCCATCATCCTTCCTGGCTACAACTGGAGCTGCACAGCATAGCTTCCAAAGCTCACACACAGCAGCTTGCTTAGAAGGGTACCTGTTTACACCTGTTATCAATGTAATTATTAAAGCTTCCCTTTCTCTCTAAAAAGGACTCTGCTCTGGATAATAAATTAATCTTCATTCCTGAACTCAGTTGACAAGCAACTGAATTGTGCCAACCACATGAGCTTGGAAGAGGACCCCAAGTTTCAGATGAGATTGCTGCCCCAGACATCACCTTGAGTTTAGCCAGGTGGGAGCCTGAACAGAGGACCCAGCTAATCTGTACCTGGACTCCTGACCCATGGAAACCGAGATAATGAACTTGCACTATTTTTAGATGCTAACTTTGTGATTATCAATTACACAGCAATAGAAAACTAATACACCTTCTCAAACAATGGGCTTGGGTGGGAAGGCAATACCCTTACTTTTATCTGCCTTCAACCTTGTCTGGTTGATGTCATCACTTTGCACCTGCAATCCATACGTTACCAGTGAGAGAATGAATGATCCTGACAATCGGGTTCGGTGGACTTGGGAACATTTTTGGATCGGTAATTAGTGGATGGCAATCCTTGCAAGATTTGATATTGTAAGAAATTTAACTGGGCTTGGCTCTACACGCATCTCAGAAGTGGGGGGAGTGATTAAGTACCGCTGTCTTAATCCTCCTTCCGTCTTCCATCTCAGTTTGGAGAGGAGCTGTCTTCAGCCTGAGGGCACAGGTCACCATTCAGAATCTTCTTTGTCTTCTTGCCTGTTATTAAAGCCATGCCATTCTACTTCCCGAGGTATTCAGAGACAAGCATTTCTATGTTTTGTCATGACCCAGCAAAGGTCACCAGCTTTCCAGCCTTCAATATCTGTGCCCTATGGAATCCCCCTAGCCAGTGGATCAACACTTCCTTCCTCTAGGGAGTTATTTCTCATTGTCACAGGATTGGGAGATGTCAGTGGCATTTGGTGCCGGTAGGGAGAGGTGATAACTGCACCACAGAGTGTAGTATGAACATTGTACTGTATTCAAATGTCAGTAGAAGCCCTGTTGATATACTCTGCCTCTAGCCAATGCCATGTGTTGGGATGCCACTTCTGGTACCAAATTCTGTGTAGGATGAGCAGCAGAAGTGATTACAAAAAATGCCTCAAACAGAAAGCAGTGGCTTAAACAAGTTCCTTTCTCAACAAAAAAAGTCCAAATAGGCAGACCAAGACTGGTAAGGCTCTCTCCATGTCAGGGACTCAGACTTCACAGCATCTGCTTTTCAACATTCTATTGGACTCTTAATTACTGTGTTGTAGGTACTCATTAGACATTAGAAAAGTAACCAATTGCCAAATATGTTGCAAATACGTTTTTTCCTGTGGGTAGTTTGTCTTTTGACTTTGCTTAGAGCATTTTAAGTTTACAGACAAATCTTAATTTTTATGAAGTCCAATACATTAATTTTTATTTTATGGATTCTGAAGGTTTTGTCTTAGAAAAGTCTTCTAATACTTACTCTATTATTCTGAAATTTAGAAATTGTTACCATGATTTATTCAAGAACTTTCATGATAGTTTACACCAATAAAACTTTGATCCAATTTTAATTTGGTGTTAACTTGTGGGGGGATGGATCCAATTTAACTCTCTTTTTCCAGTTAGCCACCCTGCTGTCCCAACACCATTTATAGAGTTAATTCATCTTTACCCCCCTGATTTGAGATGCTGCCTTCAAAATCAGGACTGGGTATAAAATTTTATAAAATGTTTTACTGAAAGGATTATGTGTGTTCCCTCCTTTAATATGTTACTGTAGTGAGCTACATTGCTAAATTTGCTAACAAGGAACACGCATTGCATTCCAGTGACAAATCCTACTTGGTCACAATGTAGTATGCTTTATTATTGTATTAAGGAATTTTGCCTTTAACTTTACAGAGAAACAGGGAAATTTCATCAACAGTTTTCTTTTTTGGTTCTTTTTTATTTAAGGTTATGCCAGGCTCATAAAATAGATGTCCATCTATTTCTATAACATTGAAATAATCTGAATATGGAAAGTTTGATAAAATTCACTATACAACAATACTGATCCAATGACTTTTAAAAGAGGTATTAGTAAACTTCTTATTCAACGTATTCTATGGTTATGACCTTTGACATTTTATTACCTTCAAACTGAGTCCTTTCATAAAGTCCCAAATGTGTCAATGTAAGTTGTATATTATTTTAAATGACAAAAAAAAGGATTATGCTGTAATGAACACCTATATACCTACCACCCAGTTTAGGTAACAAATCTTACAGACACAACTGAATCCCTCTATACTGTTCCCCAGCCCCACTACCCTATGTTCCTCCCAACACATATACTATCCTGCTTTAGCTTTTTACTGTATACATTTGCTGTACATAAAATACACACACACACACACATATATGTAGTTTCAGAGGTTTTCAACTTACACTCAAAAACTGTACTTACCTTTTGCAACTTGCTTTTTTCTCTCAATATTTATAATCTGTTGTATATGAAGCTCTGGCTAATAAGTTTTTAAAAGTTGTATGCTATCTCGTTAACAATCCACGGTATCTGTATTCATTCTTTGTTACTGGATATTTAGACTGGTGTAAGATTTTGCCAATGCAAGTTTCTGTCATTTCCTTTTTCTTTCTCCTTTGTAAAGGGGCCCCAAAGTGGAAAGCGGTGCATGTAAGCAGGATTTTCTTTTCTTTAAATTTTGCCTTTTCCTCATCTGAGATACTTTCAGTGTCCTGAACACTGATCTGTATTTTCTTGCGCAGTCTAAAAGAACTAAAGTCTTAGTGTTTACTATACTTAAGAGACCTGTAGCTCCTTGGTATTTCTCTTTAGCATTCTTTTGGGAAACAAGGGGCAAGGCCTCAATTTCAGGTAGAAATCTGGAAGAGATCTGCGTCAGTGTTCAGATTCTACTAAGTTAGCAAGTTAGCAGCACAAAACTTGAAGTCAAGGAGGAAGGCAGTGATCTTTGTTGTTTAGTCAAGAAGACTTTAAGGGGTATCTTTTAGTAAGAGAACTCCTTGGATATTTATTTGGTTTAAGAGCTGGGCATTTTACAAATTTCCCGAAGAAATCATCTTGTAATACATACCAACCAACTTTGTTTCCTTAAACAGTCTTCTATTATTAATCAGATAGCTTTAAGTTCATGTAGTGAAGATGTTATTAGAATGAAAGGTTGGTTTGACATCTGTGACACATGTGCTCTCTAGTCAGTCTGTGACAAAAAATGTTAGTTCTCCGATAGTCACACTACAAAAAGAAAATGAAAATCGAGTTTTTAACACTACATGTTACAACTAACATTAAACTAGTACAATTTTCTTAGATTATACCAAAACTAGAGATAAAAATTCTTTAGTATCTTATTAGTCATACTCCAGTTTTATAAGAACACATTTAAAATTTTACCCTTTGGGTTAACTTCATTTTGCACTGTGAAATGTATAAAGAAAGAAACAAAGTCAGATTTCGTTTCCAACTGGATAACGCTATTTGACCTATGACATACCAGAGAGAGTGATATGCTGTTATCTGTATTTTGATGCTTCGATGAAAGAGGATTTCCTGCCTACCAGTTACATGCATACTTACAAAAAAATACTGTGCTGAAGTAGAGTTTAAACTCGTCCTTTCCAGGAAAACTTCCTTGGCCTGACATCCCTTTAGAAGGATGTCTTACCTTTAACTTACCTTTGGTAAGTTAGGCTTGAAGTGCATCTTGTAAACAACCTTAAAGTATTTTACACACCTTCCTAAATAGGCTCAAGGTGTATGAAGATTCTGATCCCCTCGACCCTTAGGACAGCTGGCAAGCAGCCTCATCCGTTTCTCCCAGACTGTCTTAAAATTACCACCATTTTTCCATACAGGTTATGATGTGAAAAAATTAGAAAACACTGCTATAGTACCATGACTACCTTGTAGACTCCTTTAAGAAACAGTTTTATCTTCTCCTGACTCTACAATGCCTAGAACAGTCCTCTGAACACAGTGTGATTAATCTTGAATGACCTGACATTAATTTCTAATACCAATTAGGCCTGAAAAGTTTAACTGGTTATTTTAATTGGTGAATATTTTGCATATTCTCTAACAGCTAGCATTACTAGCCAATCCTACAATAAAGCTTTTGCATAATATGCAGAAAGTCAAATTTGAAGATGCCTATACAAAGAGCCTCATTAAAAAGTTTTCAGTTTCAGGCCCAAAACACTACAATTTAGGAATAGCATGTACATTGTGATTCTGCTTTTAAATAATCTTCCGTAGAGAAGTGAACAGAAATACACCCTCTTCTTAGGAAATTTAATAACATACATGCATTACCAAACTCCTGTGTTTGGCAAAATATGCCTTTATATTTTATAACCACTAGTTGGCAAAAGCATAAACTGATGATCAGTATGGAAGATCTTTTCAAAGGATCTTGCATTATCCCGAAGCTTCTGGTGTGATTAAAAGTCAAAAATGATTTTAATCACAAAAAGGGCCACCTCAATGCTAGAGAATTATTTATAATTGTCCTTAATTATTTTCCTAAGAATTTCACTTTCCAAGAACATTTTTTTTTCCTAAAGGAAGTACTTTTTTTTTTTTTTGGCTGTGCTGAACAGCATGCAGGATCTTAATTCCCCGACCAGGGATCGAACCCATGCCCCCTGCAGTGGAATCTTGGAGTCTTAACCACTGCACCACCAGGGAAGTCCATCCCAGAACATTTGTAATGAACCAGAACTTCCAGGATACCATTTTAATGCTCCTGTCCCCATTTCAGTTTCCAAAATCCCAAATGAGGAAAAAACCTCATAAATATCTGTAAAATGTATCACATCAGAACATTTACTTCTATCGTAATTCTTGACTGCAATATCCACAGCAAGCCCGAGTTTCATGGTTCCTGAACTCCTCTCCTCTCTTACTCAGCCAGTTACCCCCTTGATCATACCTGTCATGACAGATAAGTGTAACTCCTCAAATTCTCAATTTTAAGCATATCACTTTAACCCCTACTTCCTATATTTCCAGGTCATTCCTTCTAAACATACCTATAATCCATTGATGGTGCCACATTTTCACTATCCCTCCTCTCCTCTCATGTCCGCACTTCCCCGCTTACCTAGTTGAAGTTTCCAGGTTATCATTACAACCCTGCCCCTCTTCATGGTGGCAGTCAGACTCCCTTGGTAAAACCACAACCTTGGTTAAATCCAATTCACCTACTCTGTGCCTGCACTCATGCAGTGTTACATGGACGAAGAAAAACATTCAGTCATACTTAGTGGTCTCATTAGATTCATTATCACTAACTTTGAGTAGTCCTTCATTTTGCCTCTGGCTATCAAACTATGTTTCCCAGGTCTGTTCGCTCTCCCATTCTTCTGGTCCAGAGCACTCCTCTACCTCCTATCTCTAGTATCTAACTGCTACATGATATTTCCCCTTGAAAACCAAGTTCCCAGGCCTCCCCAACCCTGAATCTGCCCCAATTTCTCAACCCCCAAATGTCCTTGACATCTCTCACATTCCACAACCAATCCTGGCAAATACACTTGCTTTTATCGTTAACATATATCCAGATATCACTGCCTCTACAGCTTACAGCTCTACCACCTCAGGCCAAGCGAGCTTTCTCTCTCCACCGGATTCCTGCAGCAGCCTCCTAATTTTGTTCTAATTCTGCCTTTATCTCCACACCTCGGCCCATTCAACACAGTAGACATTATGACTCCTATTAAAAAGACATCCCTGAGTTTTAGGATACTTTGTGTTTCTAATCTTCTTCCACTTTAATAAAATACTATTCTTAGACTATAAAAGACTAAGTCTATAGCACAACCATTATTTCAGACTGTACTCTAAATTATTTTGATAAATATGACCTTTTATATGCACATCACCTTAAAAACAATTACATAAGAGAACAAACATAGGGACACCAAGTTGGGGGGTGGGATGAATTGGGAGGTTGTGACTGACATATATACACTAATATGTATAAAATAGATAACTAATAAGAACCTGCTGTATAAAAAAAAATAAAATTAATAAAATAAAATAAAATAAAAACAATTACATATATTTTTATGACAGCATTCTAGGTCATAAAACAGAGACAAAGTAATTGACCTTCAGGGGATATAATCCCATGATAGCCCAGTTGACAAGATTAAGCTAATCAATTAAAGATTCACCTAGTGTTTAGTTCAGAATCATTATCAGACTTTTGAAAATGTGTTTTAAAAAAGAGAATAATTAACACTGCTAATTCATTTTCTTCCGGAATCTCAATATGACAAAACTTGTATTTTAAAACTAGAAAAAACGATTTAACCAAAAATGTCATAATTTCATATTATATTCTCAATGCTTTCAAAGCCCAACCGTGATTTTTAAAAAGAAATTAAACATGCTTTCATTGAGAGAATTTTAAAAATCTATACAATTCAAGCTAATGAAATATTTTATTGTACAAAATAAAAGTGGTGTTTTAAAAAAAAACATTTCCAGGCCCAGACATCCGCAGGAGGATGTGAGGAAAGGATTCCACTGGAGTATAATAAGCAATACTCAACTGAATGAAACCACAAATCCACCCTCCTTATAGTAAATACTAACATTCACCACAGGCTTGAAATTCCTGTAGCATCAGTAAATGTATTTTTTAAAATATTATAAACATGCTTATGATGCATAGGAAGATGGAAAAATTTAGACTTAACTGCACACCACATGTACTCCCAACTTTTCTAATTTACAACCAGTTAAGAATCACAAATATCCAAAGAAAGTATTTTAAAATAGTATATATGATTCACTTGTAAGTGATTTTTATACTCAAATAAATAGTATAAAATGAAATGTTCTCATTTCATTTTAATGTCACATTGAATTTTAGTATTTTTCAATCCAAGAAAAAAATAAACTGAGACATGGTCATGAGTTCAGGATTATATATATTACAATTTGCCTTGTTATAATACATTTGTGGCTTTATGATAAAAATAACTCAGGGACATATGGAATCCAAGCTAATTTGCATAACTGTCACAAGAAAAAAGCATTAAATGCATTTCTGAAATAAGTATTTTCATTTAATTCAGAATCTCAAAACAGCATTAGACCTTGGCCTTGTTTAAAAAAAGTTTAGTTAAACACTAAGCTAGCTAAATAACCTTCTTGAAAGGTTTAAACACAATTGATATAGAAAATGCTTTCCCTCTAATCTCAATCTTACATAAATGAAAGAGGTAAGGGGGAAAAGGTAGACAATTTCTTTAGCAGCATATATGGCTAAATCCATCAACCACCTTAAACTAGAATGTCCATTATTGACCCCATTAAAAAGAACTGGGCATATATCAAAAGTTACCCACTTCATAAACCAAAAGACAATAATTTTAGGGTTACGGTAAGTAAAATATTTTTGAAACACTTCAAAAAACTTTTGACATTAAACTAGAGGAATCATGTCTTCATTGTAAGAAAGAAAGGCATAAAAGAAAGTAAAAGACTAAACTGATTTTCAATCTTCTTTGAACAAAAGAAATAAAAAATAATGGTTGATTAGCTAAGCTCTGTGCTCTAACCAAACTAATTAATTACAGTGATTTTAAATGGCAACAGCCCATCTGACTGGGTAGCTTGACAGTTCTGAATACTTTTGCAATGATTTTTTTTTTAAAACGCAAAGACACTAAAATGATCCGGTCATGCAATGTTCATCTTATGCATTCTGCATCTCTTTGCCAATCTTGTAGCTAAGGATCTTGTTCCAATCAATCTTAGTGCGTGTAACTGGCAACTGTCGACGTAAGGCTTTGAAAGTAGTGTCCGACATTGTCTGATAATTCTCACTGATGGCAGTCTATGAAAAACAGTAGTTAAAAGTTTAAAGAAATAAAAGGAACAGAACAATGTATAAAACACACAGATGTTTTAGGAAAAATCTTTATTTAAGCAGCCTGTTCCACTGTTTTTAAAAAGCCAAATAAAAACCCCAATATGGTTTTAAAAGCTATTTATAAAAGCAGCTAAAAGAAAAAGCTTATAATCATTTTGAATAATTAAATTTAATAAAATGAAATTATAAATTAGATTTACTATCTGTGTGTCCTCATTTTGGATCTATTTTACTATTTCTCTCAGAAAAATTTCACAAATTACTGTTTGCAAGGAGTGGAAACGTGTCCAATACACAAATTAAATGCTTAAATTCAAGAGTGCAACTTAGAAGCAGGTAAAGAATGTAAAAGAGTACAAAATGAAATATGATCTAAGGAGATCACATATAATCCAACTGCTTTGGGAAATACGTCCTAAAGTAGAATTTCCAATCAGAAACAAAATAACCATTTAGAATCTTGGCCTATTTTGACCAATACTCAGAAATTACAGTTGGTTAAAACTGAGTTTTAGTTACATTTTCACAAGTTTGCCCTTGAACTAAAACAAACAAAACACACACAAAAAAGACTGTATCTTATTATAGTGAAACAATGAAAAAATTCAGGCTTATGACTGAAATTAAAATTTCAGTGCCATTATTTACAAGCAAATATAGATTATACAATATTTTTGAAAATCATACCTGGTATTCATTTTCTGCAGCCTCTACAATCTTTATAAATTCTTTTGCTGTTTGCACCTCATTCTGAATGAAAAACAAAATCAAAAATAAATAAAATAGTAGTTTAAAACTACACCACTAATACTTTTAAATAGGTATGTCAATAGATGTATGGTTAATGATTTGTTATAATTTAATAAATAACACAGATGGAAATTATGACAAAGGGAAAATATTGTAAGATCAATTACTCTAAATTCAAGGGGAACTAGGCAAAAATGTTTTAAAAGTCTACAGAATGAGCATGGCTTTACTGTTTCACTGGTTAAGGAAAGTGAAATCTTAATAGTACATGTTGATGAAAAATTCAATTATAACACTTAACAAGCATTTCAAAAATCTTTATGGGTAAGATGCTGGTCACAGATTTCTAGTTAATGACTATACTGCTAAATATTTACTGAACAATATTTACCACCATAATGATACATTTAAAAAATATGACCAATTAGGAAAAGCATATTTTAAAGTTTAAGGTGCATTTTTTAGTGTTTAAATATTTTCTGGAAAAAATTAAAAAAATTTTTTTTATATTGGAATTTTATTCCGATATAATGCATTTCTTTGCTTCTTTCCTAACACTAAAAGTTAACAATTGTTGACGTAAAATTATCGAACACCTTACTTTACATATATTATTTATATATATTTACACATGTATTTATATAATGGGTATATTTTTTCTATCCAAAAACAATAAAACAACAATGAATATCCTCTAAGATAAAGTGAAAAGGTAATTCCTAAAACATTCAGCAAATATTGGCATATTAGTCAAGTTTAATTACTATGATGAGATCTCACAATTCCACAGTCTATAATTTTGTAGACAAATCTCTCTCAGGAAGACTCTTTACTCAATGTCAAACTCCTCAAAGAATACTAAGTACCTTGTTACACAAATAATATTACATATATACTCACGATACAGAACTATATTGAGTGGAGACCAGACATTAGTAATTATTTTTCCTGGCAATTTTGCAAGAAGAATACTACTTAGCAAGAAAGCAGAAATCACCTAAGCGCTAATGAAAACTTGAAAAAAACCAAAAGAAAAAGCAAAAAATAAAAATAAAAGAAAAAAAAAGAAAATCCAAAAATCCCACAGCTTTCATTTCTTTTCAGGTAGCATCTGGCCTAACACACTCACACGTTTCTTAACATTAAATCAAATGTTTTCTTAAATTAAAAATAAAGTTTTAAAAATATTTGTAAGTTAGCTAATTTTGAATATTAGCAGTTGACGTTTATAATATACTAATGCTTTTAGGTATACAACACATTTGATAAACAAATGTTTATCAGAAATGTCACTGTCAACATATTATAATATCTTTGGGACAAAAAAATTCTTCAAAGAAATAGTTGCAGGTTCAATGAAAAGAATGTGTGAAAGACCTCTGCAGGGAAAAAAAACCAAGTTCAAAATTTCTAGAATTTGAAAGCTGAACTTCAGAAAAACTTCATTAAATCATACTCCAAATAGAGAAAAAAAATACAATAGGGTTTAAAAGTTAAGTACAGGAGCACAGATGTAAATTTAAAAGCTAAAACTATAAAATTCGTAGAAGAAAACACTGGAGTAAATCTTCACGATCTTGGGTTAAGCAATGGTTTCTTATTAATATTCCAAAAGCATAAGTTACAAAAGAAAAAATAAACTGGACCACATCAAAACTGGTATCTTCTGTTTTGCAAATACTACCAAGAAAGTAAAAAGACACACAGAATGGGAGAAAATATTTGTAAATCATATATCTGATACAGGACTTGTATCAGAACATATAAGCAACAATTACAACAACAATAAAAACACAAATAACCAATTAAGAAACAGACAGGATCTGAAAAGACATTTTTCCAAAGAAGCTATTCAAATGGCCAACAAATACACAAAAAGATGCTCAATATCATTATCCATCAGGAAAATATAAATAAAAATCACAATAAGATGCAATTAACAGGGGCTTCCCTGGTGGCACTGTGGTTAAGAATCCACCTGCCAATGCAGGGGACATGGGTTCAAGCCCTGGTCCAGGAAGATCCCACATGCTGGGGAGCAACTAAGCCCTTACACCATAACTACTGAGCCTGCACTCTAGAGCCCACAAGCCACAACTACTGAGCCTGCGTGCCACAACTACTGAAGCTCACGTGCCTAGAGCCCAAGCTCCGAAACAAGAGAAGCCACCGCAATGAGAAGCCTGCACATACTGAAGCTCACGTGCCTAGAGCCCAAGCCCCGAAACAAGAGAAGCCACCGCAATGAGAAGCCTGCACACCACAACGAAGAGTAGCCCCCGCTCGCCGGAACTAGAGAAAGCCGCGCACAGCAGCGAAGAACCAAAAATGCAGCCAAAAATAAATTAATTAATTTTTTTAAAAAAAGATACAATTAATACCAACTAGGATGGCTATAATAAAAAGGCAGACATAAGTTTTGGTGAGGATGTGGAAAAACTGGAAACCTTATATACAACTGATGGGAATGTAAAAATAGTGCAGAAACTTTGGAAGCAGTCTGGCAGTTCTTCAAAAGGTTAAACAAAGAACTACCATACAACCCAGCAATGCCACTGCTATGTATACATCAAAGAGAAATTAAAACAATGTCTACACAAAAAACAGTACACACAAAGGTTCATAGCAGCAAAAAGTAGAAAACAACAATGTCCATCAACTGATAAATATATAAATAGAATGTGGTATATGGATTATTATTGGGCTACACAAAGGAATGAAGTACTGACACATGCTCTAACATGGATGAACCTTGAAAATATTATGCTAGGTGAAAAAAGCCTGTCGCAAAAAATCACATATCATAGGATTCCATTCATATAAAATGTCCAGAATAGGAAAATCTAGAGTCAAAAAGTAGATTCATGGTTGCCTAGGGCTGAGAGGGGTTTGGGGGAAGGGCTGGTGGGAGGGAATGGGGAATGACTGCTAATGGATACAGGGTTTTTGGAGGATGAAAATGTTCTAAATTAGATTGTGGTGACCGTTGTACAACCCTATTAATATAATATTAAAAAAAAAAAAAAAAAAAAAAAAAGAGGGGCTTCCCTGGTGGCACAGTGGTTGAGAGTCCGCCTGCCGATGCAGGGGACACGGGTTCATGCCCCGGTCTGGGAAGATCCCACATGCTGCGGAGCGACTAGGCCCGTGAGCCATGGCCGCTGAGCCTGTGCTCCGCAACGGGAGAGGCCACAACAGTGAGAGGCCCGCGTACCACAAAAAAAAAAAAAAAAAAAAAGAAATTTATACTTTAAATGGGTGAACTGAATGGTAAGTGAACTGTATCTCTTTAAATAAAGCTGCTAAAAAAAAAGTTAGGTACCAATTTCCAATTACTTACCATCATTAATCTATCTGAAAACACTTTAATCTGAAGCAGAAATACTACTTAAAATGTTAATTCCAAAACCGCTCTAGTTGTACAGAAGTATTAGGTTGTTTAAATTTTATTTTGGAATTAATTACTTACAGACACTGTTAGGGAATCTTGTATATCTTTATGACTCACTAGCTGAACATTACCATCTTCATAATAATGAACCTATTAGAAAAAGAAATTACAGAAACCACATTACAGGAGTTATCAAGATCCTCATGGTTTCAACAATCACATCAATGCAGATGACTACCGATTTCAGCTCTAACCTAGTCTTCTCTGCTGAGCTCCTGACCTTAAACTCCAGTAAGCCTCTTCCTGCCCTCAGGCTAGTGAGGAACTAGGTAGCAGTTCCTGCAGTTACTCAGGCAAGCCCTCCATTGACTGGACTGCTGCACATTTCTACCTCATAGATGTTCTACTGGTATCTAAACTCAGGATTTCCAAAAACAAACTCAAATTATTCTCTCCCAACACCACTCTTGTTTTGTGTATTTCCACCAACCATTTAATTCCTCAAATTCAAAGACATGAATTTATTCAATAAACATAAACTGAGTGATTACTATATATGACTGCTACTACACGAGGTTCTAGAGACACAAAGCTTTTAAAAAGACAGCCCCTGACCTCATATTTCAACACAACACAGTAAGAAGTACATACAAAGTACATTAGCAATACTCCAGACTCTCTCTGAGACATAAAAAAGGACTTCAGAAAAGAGGTAACACTGTACTTGGGTTTAGTAAAATGAGTATAACAAACTAGGGAAGATGAGGAAACTGAGCTAACTAGAGAAGAGCATACTTTAGGAAAGGCCTGCAGGTATTTAGGACTGGAATGTGTGCGAGTTTGGGGAGTAGGAGCTGTGGCTGGCGGAATATACAGGTAGGTGACAAGTCAACCCTGGGCCTTCTATGCCATGCAAATATGTCTGGACTATCTAGTAGGTGAGTGTACCACTACAATGGTCTCAAGTGGCAAGTAACATAACCAGATTTAAATTTTTAAAAATCACCTTTCTTGATGGCAATGTAAAAAAGTGGATTAGGAGATGGCAAAGGGTCCAACAAATCAACAAAATAAAGTAACCATTATAAACCAGGCATCATGCCAAGTGCTGATGATAGAACCAGACAATCCTGGCTCTCAACAAGCTTCGGCCCAACAGGGGCACATCTCAGAAATTATCCAGGTGAGAGCTAGAGGCCTAACTGAAGGAAAAAATAATGTCAACAATAATGGCTACCATTCAACAAGCACTTTATGTCTGGCTCTGTTCTAATCATTTTGCCCATATTATATCATCTTCAAAAACTTGTATGAGCTATTTCATTGTTGTTGTTTTCTTTTTTTTAGCTGATGAGGAAACAGAAAGAGCTTAAATGACTTCCTGATGTCATACAGCTAATAACTGGCAGAGCTGGGATTCAAACTCAGGCAGTCTGGTTTCAGAACCCATGCTCATAACCTCTGTTTTCTAGCCCCTAAACGATAGGCACACCAAGACATACAAGTAATAGGATAAAAGACTAGAAATAATGTATACTGGAGTCAAATGATAGAGCAGTGCATCTGATTCATCTTTATTCCTTTATGGCTCTTAGCATAATACCTTTCATGATAGTTAAGCAACAAATGTATTGAATAAATAAGTGAACCAAGATAGAAAGAAATTAGTCAGTATTTTTCTTTAACTTATTTAGTAATATTCATATTTAAATCCTCTTAGTTATCAAATTTCTTCTATATAAACATTTGAGCTTACACTGAGTCAATTCTAGTGGGTTTCATATAAGAAGCCAAATGAGTACAGAAGATACTTAAGATATATGTAGTATGTACATGTGTTAACATATATATACACTTATACATCTATACACACACATATATTAATATTATACCTCACTCAACTCCACTCCAATTCAAAAGACAGAACAGCACAACTCAAACTCAGAAGATGCCTGGATGAACAAATTGTATGAAGAGCAGACCAAATGGTAGCATCTAATTTTAGCTGTGTTTTTAGAATCTGTCAGCTATCCTTGCAGATTTTTGATGACTAGGGAATGAACTGCAAGGTTATTTAAAAGATGAAATCAACACTACTTGTTTTTCCCATTACCTCAAAACAAAGACCTGGAAAAGAAACAGTTATTGAGTACTATGAAAATGTAAACATATGAATTAGTTGCTTCTCTGCTCAGAATCATCTAGAGATCAGCAAATTCTTTTTATTTCATACCTGAATTTTCAAGATGCCAACCACCTGAGTGGTTGAAGGAGTGATTGTAAACTTCCACTCTGACCTCCAACGACCATTCCTTAAAAATAAAAACAGCAGCTATAAATAAGGTAGGGAAAATAATTTGAATAAATTTTAAGTTCCAGATTTAAATTTCACGCTACAGTATGAGAGAGTGTGGGGGATGGATGCTGGACATTCTTTTTTTTAATCCCTGAAATATTCAAAAGAATCAAGAGGTTACGTTCAGTTATGAGCTACATTTAATTTAATCTTCATCCTGCTGATAAGAAAGGACCTATATAATGGATGCAACCTCAGAACTCTAAAGCTAAGGCTTAAAATACAGTTCAAAACTACATCAGTTTTCTGACTTATGCTTTAATTAAGAAAAAACTGAATAAATGTTCAGATTACCAGGGGCTTTCACAAGTTTACCATCCAGTGAATGATACAAAGTCCCATAGTTTTAAAAGAATGGATAGTAATACAACATTCTTAAGGAGATTTTGATATCTGGAAAGAGAAGGGCTTTAAAGGGTTATAAGCATCAGATTTTTTTCCAATTTTAGGCTTAAAGTTTCCACATAAAAGGCACATACATCCTCCTCCTAGATCCCAAAATGATTTTTGGTATAAAATTGATACAGATTGGGGCTTCCCTGGTGGCGCAGTGGTTGAGAGTCCGCCTGCCGATGCAGGGGATACGGGTTCGTGCCCTGGTCCAGGAGGATCCCACATGCCGCGGAGCGGCTGGGCCCGTGAGCCATGGCCGCTGAGCCTGCGCGTCCGGAGCCTGTGCTCCGCAACGGGAGAGGCCACAACGGTGAGAGGCCCGCGTATCCCCAAAAAAAAAAAAAAAATTGATACAGATTAATCGTAAGAAACTGTGACATTACAAACAAGCAACAGGCATGTTATTCATTTTTGTCTCCTAGATAATGAATTTTATCCTAATTTTTTCCTGACAGCCTTTTCATAGCAACTTCTTTTCTTCTGACCTCTGTTTGCTCTTTTGCATATTAAAGACATATTCTGATACGTAAACTTACACCTGTCAGGTTTTTTTTTAAACAGTATATATTTCTAAAACAGTCACAGAGCTAATGGATCACTATACTGGCTTTGCTACAGAATTATTTCTGGGTTCCCTTCAATATTCTTGCAGTCTGCCCAATCACAAAAACCTGCAGAATGATAGCACTCTCATACCTAAAGTTAACACTGATCATTTGAAAAGTACTATTATTAGAACAATGTATATGTTGTACAAAATAAAAGATAATTTTATAACATGTTTTGATTTTGAGTGACTTAGCCAAAATTATCCATTGAAGCTTGGTTGGAAAAAGAACTTAGATCTATTCATTTTTATTTCATGATTCCAAAAGAAGTTATTCCTTTTATTTAGGTATTACTATCAAGCACTAGTGAGTTCTAAGCATACACATTTCTGATTTATAATGACAACATACATATATCACCACTGATTGTGAAAATTAAAAAAAAAAAGAAAAAAGGAATTCCAAATCAAGTAATCATACCAATTTGAGAACTATTTCAAAAGATCCTTCCAGGGCTTCCCTGGTGGCGCAGTGGTTGAGAGTCCACCTGCCGATGCAGAGGACGCGGGTTCGTGCCCCGGTCCGGGAGGATCCCATGTGCCATGGAGCGGCTGGGCCCGTGAGCCATGGCCGCTGAGCCTGCGCTCCGCAACGGGAGAGGCCACAACAGTGAGAGGCCCGCGTACCACAAAAAAAAAAAAAAAAAAAAAAAAAATAGATCCTTCCAAAGGCATTACTATATAGTAATAGTAAACTGCACTGCATAGACAGTACCCTTTCTTTCATCAATGGAGTAAATAGTCAAGATGTCCTAGCCTTTAACTATATTCTTCCCTTCTCTTCTATTAATGCTTTAATTAGAAATGTGTATTTATTCAACAAACATTTATTAAGCCCTCAATACTGCTAGATGTTAGGGAAACAGCAGAGACCAAGAAAAGAATGTCCCTAGTGAAATCTAAGAAAAGACCATGACTAGAAGCTTCTGATTTTTATGCTATCTGCATTTGAGGTGAACTGAAGTAATTTCTTTGTACCAAAATATTTAGATTTTACTGAGGTTATTGTGATATGTGATGTCTAGCACTTTGGAATGTCATAAAAAATTATCTTTTCCAAAAAGTGGAAGTGATTTTTAGCTTCAGTGATATAATGTTCATAGTGGTAGTTTAGAAAAAAAAATTCAGATATGTGAAGTGAAACAGACTAGAAAATTCAAGGACATCATTTTCATTTTATATATGCTAACACTCAAACTGTATTTCTGAAAACTAGTAAATTTACTATAACATCTCTTAATATATTTTAAACTAAAACTTAGTAATGAGTTCAATCCCAACAAAATTGATTTTATTATATAATCCTGGCACAAACAGCACAAATTAATAGCAATTTTGTGAAGACTTATTTCTTAGGGTACTGGTAAATTAATGCTACAAGTTTTTAGGCCTAAACTGGAGAAACTACATTTATATCAAGGCCATACAAGTAAGTTAATACAACAGAATTTTTAGGAAACTGCAGCTTGTCATTAAGGCCTATGTTTACAAATAGAATTTACTTTCCTTCAGTGATAATGGATCTCTTTCCTCCAAAAGTTCCTGTAACCTTGCATTTATTTCTGTGATGGTTAAGTAGTGGAGTAACCTTGGGCCATAGACCAAACTGGTCCACAGGGGTTACTGATACCTGCTACTCTACCCTTAACAGCACCACCAACCAACTCGGCTAACAAGTCAAAGACAAATATACTTAAAAGGTAAACATTATGACCATGCTTACTCTGATGGTCTTAGAATGTATTATCAAAAAGGGAGGATAAAAGTAAAGATTTCATTCAATTCTGAACTTATAAAGTCTTGGAGAGTCACAGAATTTTATAACAGGAGATAGCTCAGAAATAGTCTTGTCTAAGAATAAAAAGGCCCAACAACTTGTTAAAGGTCCA
Organism: Physeter macrocephalus; assembly: GCF_002837175.3. Classification (NCBI taxonomy): domain Eukaryota; kingdom Metazoa; phylum Chordata; class Mammalia; order Artiodactyla; family Physeteridae; genus Physeter; species Physeter macrocephalus. Next base: position 33,722,094 of record NC_041218.1, read on the forward strand.
AGATTAAGAGTGCAAATCAGTGCTTTGGGGAGCTGGACTTTTATAAGGGATAATGAAATGATTTGTACAAAAATTGTAAGGCATGACTGTAATTTGCCTCGCTGGACAAAACATGTCATTACTTCCTCACATTGGCCAACCAAGCACAAAGCAATCCACATGAAAACATCTACTTCAGAGTCACCAAAGTTCATGTACCAAAACACGATCATTCTTCATTTTATAAGTACCTCTGCCCTCCTCCCCCAAGTAAGTTTCATTCAGGAACAACCCCTTCTCAGAATGAGCATATGGGCCTGCCAACTGGTCTGCTCACAGGCACGCATGTTCCCTCAGAACGCTGCTTGCTAGTCTAAAAACACCCCACGCTCTCCCACCTTCTTTTCAGAGTGCCAATTGATTTACTGCCACCTTTAAAAGATCAGGTTGACAATGGAACAGATATTTTTCTTATATAAAAAGGCTGAAGTTTTATATTACATTGTTCTTAGTCAATCATACACAAACAAGGTATAGGCCCAATCAATAAAGCAAGAACTACAAAGAGTATAAGCAGTGTCAAAATTCCCCAATACACAAAATTTTAACTTACCAAAAGTTTTTTGCTTGAAACTGATGGCTTTCTATGCATGCAATAATGGTCTGCTGTCCATCTATTTTTTTACCATATACCTTGTTGGTAAAGAAAATAAACACAAGAGTGAATTTAGGGCCACAGTATGTCCAACTTTAAACATCTATAAAATACTGAAAATTGTACAGCATTTTGGCAAGAACATATAAAAGAATACAAAGTAGGTCATCATTCTAATACAGTAGCTAGAAAAACAAATACTTAAATATGTACACCTAATCACAGATTCTTAGTGAATCATAAAATAGCTCACAATTAATGAAGTACAATTTATTGGAAAAAAAACTAACTGTACTCTCAAAATATGCATAAATATCCCACAATCTCAGGGGTTGCCATTTCTCTAGACATTTAAAATAAAAAAAGTATTGAGATAGAAATGAGAAAGTTAATTTACTTACAACTAAGAAAGTTCACTAAGAGAATGCCTGCAATGGTATGATGATGTTATTTCACCTCTTGCCAACTGCTTTAAAAAAGTAATGAATAATTTGTTTTTCGATCCTCTGAGAACAAGTAAGGACTCTCTAACTCAACCTCACCTTATTGTTGAGGTATTCTTCCAAAATAATCCTAATCAACATGGTTATAATTCAAAGAACCTGTAAGGTATTTTAGGTTATGTTGCTATACTTCTCAAATAATTATTGAGAGCTAGATACTTAAGGCAACCATATGAATTTTTGTCCTAACCAGGAATCTTCTGAGAGTGAAATGAGGTGGCTATTGGTAATACTAATAATTATGTTGGGACAGCAGGTATAAACCAGGATGTATGGTCATCTTAGGCTGGAGCGGTAGGCAGAGGCCAGGTTCACAGGGCCTTGAAAGCCATGTTCAGAAGCCTGGACTCTATCCTAAGTGCAACACAAAATCTTTGAAGAATTTCAAGCAGGAGATTTCATGATCTGATTTGCATTTCAAAAGGTCACTGGCTATGGAGAAGATCACAGAAACACAAGTGTGGGGGACTAAAAAGCATATCTAGGCATAATCTATGAAAGAAAAAAAAAGTACTCCTACTTTCTATCATATTTTATCCTGAACATAAAAAATAGGTTAAACCTATGAAAGAACCACATTTAAAACCTTAACAAATTTGATTATAAAACACACAGGGACAAGAGTTCACTTCCAAATAATTTTATTTGTTCTAAGATCTTGTAATTTAATGAAAAGAAGTTTGATGTAAACTTAGGGAGATGAGTCATGAACATGAGATTAAGGAATCTCATCATATCATGTTCCTCAAATCAATGTATGAGAATTACTACTTGGATTTAATTCAAGGTACAACCATTTTTCCATTTTTGACTATCATAATACATTTACTATTTAAAGTTTCTTGAAAAAAATAGTAAACATTGGGCTTCCCTGGTGGCGCAGTGGTTGAGAGTCTGCCTGCCCATGCAGGGGACATGGGTTCGTGCCCCGGTCCGGGAAGATACCACATGCTGCGGAGCAGCTGGGCCCGTGAGCCATGGCCGCTGAGCCTGCGCATCCGGAGCCTGTGCTCCGCAACGGGAGAGGCCACAGCAGTGAGAGGCCCACGTACCACGAAAAAAAAAAAAAAAAAATAGTAAACATTCTTAGAAATATTTACTTCAAAAAAAAGGAATATTAAGTTATAAAATGTCCGTTCTGTGAGTTACTATAAATTTCAAGATATCACAAAACCACCGTCATATTTACATAATACAAAAGAAAAGAGTGCACACTGGATGACTTACAGTGCAGACGCCATTCGGATAATGTTCTTTTACATAAGCTCGCAGAGCAGCTTCTACTGAAGTTCTCCAAGATTCAATTGCATTTTCTGCTTCGTATGGTCTTGGATCAGTTGCTTCCTTTCTTAAGTGATCAAATTTGAAACAGATTCTGTTTTTTGGATCCAAAAACTTTCCGTTTCCCAGGTCACCATGTTCTGTAATCAATACCTTCAATGATGCAATGAATTTTGGAAAAAAAATATTTAAAATAGCATTTAAATACTGATACATTATACATTCACTTGAGCTTTTTCCTTAAAACTATAAAATAATTCTATTCCAAGCAACTGGTTTAACTATATGGCACAAGTATAATACTTCAAATGAGTAGACTATAAAGACAATGAGGCTGCTCTCATGAAGCTCAGATCAGTGGATCTGATTTTCTCCCAATATAACATCCAGCTACCCAGTGGCGGAAAAAAAAAATCCATCGTCTAATAGCCTGCTAGAGTCAGGTTTTGTTTTGTTTTTGAGAACTATGGACAGTTTACTATTTCTGTTAACAGTCTCCAGTTCCTCAAAACTAAGGAACTGGTAATAACCTTCATTAAGAACAGTTACAAGGGAATGTTTTTAATCCACTTAGAATCCTCTTCAGTGTGTCCTACATTACTCCTGGGCCCACAGTCTCATCTACTGTTAAGTGCCTGCTGCTTGTTTTTTATTAAGATAATCATTGACAGTTGTTTTCAACTGACTTCCAAATTTTAACAAATGTAATTTCTTCATTTATGTGCATTTAAATTATACACGCATAAATTTGACATTCTGTGCTTTCTTTTAAAAAATTTCGCTCTTTTTCCTTCCCACGCGACTCTCCCAGCCTTTGACTCTATACCTATGTCAGGACTTTCCCATCCCTTTGATGTAAATTATGCAAACACAGGATGTATCCTTCTGAATTTTTTTCAGTCGTATTATCCTACACAAATACATACACATCTATGTATACATACACACACATCCAGGGTTTTTTTTGGCCACTGTTCTACAAGAATGGAATGAAAATGCACACATATTTTTCTGCATCTGGTTTTTTTCAACATCAACACTTTATAGAAATCCTTCAGAGTCAACTGGTAAACCTCTCATCATTCTTTTTAATGGTTGCATACTATCCCATGATGTGGGTATAACAATTTATTCTGCCATTCCACTACTGTTGGACCATCTCTTTATTTCCAGGCTGTTCTCTTTTTGGGAGGAGGGACAGGCACATTAAAAATGTTAAAGTATTATTGTACATATATTCTAACATACTAATGTTTCTATTTCCACTGGATGCTTCTATTTCTCTTAAATAGATTCTCAGCAGTGAGGACAGTAGGTAAAGGGTTTGTATATTTAATTTTTAATACATAATTAGACTGCTTTCCAAAAACGGCTGTGACAATCTACATTTCTGCAAACAATATATGAGATGCTTCCCTTCACATTATCACCATCAATAGGTATACAGTTCTTTTTTCAGTCTGATGAGTAAAAAATATATCTCATTACTTTAATTATATTTCTCTGGCTCACAGGTCTAAATATCTCCAAGTTTGTGGGCCATTTTCTCTTCTGTGAGCAAATATTTTTTAATATTTTTCATCTGGGTGGGTTTTTTTCTTACTAATTTATAAGAGTCCTTTATTTAAGGTATTTGTTTTATTCTACAGTTAAAATAATTGATATGTAGCAAAATGTCCATCTTTTCTTTTATAGTTTCTGGGTTTCCAGTCTTATTTAAGATGGTTTCCCCTGCCCTTAATTATACATGTAGACTCTTTTCTCCTAAAATTCTAGTCATTTTACAAATTTTTAATCCACCTGAAATTTATTTCTATATATTGTGTAAGACAGAGGACTGGTTTAACTACATGGCATATGTAGTTGATAGAAACCAGTGGAACCAATACCCTTTATTATATGTCTGTCTAAATTATAACCTTATCATGTATAAAAATATTCATATATTCTGGGACTAAATTCTGGCTTGATATGCTGCCCTACTGATCTATTTGTCTACACAATACCACGCTGATTTGACTTTACATTGGTTGTAAAGCACCTTCTGCTATCTAGCAATGCAATTGTCTCTCACCACTCTTACATTTTTCTTGTGTTTCTTCAAGCATGTTTTTCATATAAAGTTTATGAAAATTTTGACCAATTAAAAAACTATCAGGATTCTAATCAAACTGCATTAAAAACTATCAGGATTCTAATCAAACTGCATTAAATTCATATTTTAGTTTTTAAATAATTTAACTTTCTACCTCAAAATGGAATTCAGTGTGTTTTTCCATCTGCTCAGAACCTGTTTTATGTGTTTCAAGATAACCACCATTTTCTTCACATTCCTATGCATTTTTTGTTAAGGTTTATGTTCAGTATTACCACTATTTAAAATGAAACTCCTCCCCCTCCAACCACTACTAGTGTAAAGTCCCTACTTGCCATAATAGAGGAAAGTTAATACATTTTGTACACTTACCTTAAATTCAGCCATCTCACAAAATTCTGTTAAGTCTAATAGGTTTTTTTGGTTGGGAGGTTAATTTATGGGAGTTTCTCACTATTCCTAAATATATAAATCATGCCACCTAAGAGTTTTCTGTTCTTTTCCAAAGCTTTAAGAGTTCTCATTCTCTTGTCTTATTTGCTATACTTCCATTTATGATAAATAATAATGGTGATAAATTGACATACCTGGATAATTTTCTATGTTAACTAAAATTATATTAGTGTTTATAGTTTGATATTTACTACTGTTTTTCATTAAACAGTATATTATATTTAAGAGGTTTTCTTCTATCTCTATTTTACTTAGGGTTTTTGTAATGAGGATTAGCTGCTGGATTTTTCAAATTCCTTTTCACTGTCTATTGATGTATCATAAGGTTTTTCTCTTTATTTGTTGATTAAGCGGTAAGAGCAATATATTGCCTTACATGGAACCACTCTTGCATTCCTGTAATAAATTCTATTTAGTCTTGGCATATTATTCTTTTGATATATTTCTGGATTCTGTTTGTTAATATCTGTTTAAAGTTTTAAAACCTATAGTTATATGTGAGATTAGTATAGTTTGCTTTTTTTGTTTTATATTTATTAGGTTTAAGTATTAAAATTACAGTAGGTTCATAAAATGAGTTTGAGAGCTATCCAACATTTTAAAAGGATGCATCCCTGGATCCAGCAAATCTTTTAGGGATTTACCTTAACAAAACAACGGTCCATGTGCCCAGAGGTACAATGATGTTCAGTACAGCATTGTTTATAACAGTTAAAAAAAAAAAAATCAAAAACACAAAATCTCCCAAGGAAAAAAATAAATTTAAGAGCTTCATGAAATGAAACACTACATGCCTTTATATATATGTGTGTGTATACAGACATGCATAAATCTATCTATCTACCTACCTAGCCACGTTTACTTTTTCTCTTCAGTTATGTCATCTTCTGTCTGGTCTCTCTTTTTCCCCTATAACTACGAGACTACATATTACATAATGAATAATGCCAAATGCAAGCTTTAATATAATTTGCCACTAAGAACTAATTGTTACTACTCTCTCTTATGTTTTACCTCCAGTTCCTTCTTCATATTGTTCTATATAAATTGTGCTTCATGTAAGCACGATAGAAACACAATCACTGTTCAATTACTAGTAACTTTAAACCAAAAAATAAAAACTAAGAATGCTAGTGACTTTTGGGGCTTTTCTTTGCTTAGCAATTCCAACTTGCACTTTGGAAAGAAAAGATTTAATAATTACTAAATGCTAAGTTACTCACATGAAGAACTGTAGAATTCCAGAGCAACTAAATTATGACATAAATCTTACTAATATAAACTCTAGATTTTGGATTAATATAGGATTGATTTTTTTCCTATTAAAAAACAAGAAAGTAGATTTAAAGCAATTATCTTCTAAAATCTTAAAATAATTACATTTGAATATTTCTAAAAGGGACTTTCTGCTAATAGCATTATTGGTCTCAACAAAAGAAACTACATTTTCAATTACTTTGCTCCCAAGTGGCTATGATTAAAATGAATGCTTTTTTTTTTTTTAACCTTTAAACATACCACTTCACAATTCTTGCAGGATACGCTAACCATTATAAATGAAATAAAGAATATCGGATCCTGTGTTTATATGAAACATACCTGATCTTCATAACCTTCAATTTTTACTGGAGTAAACTGGTCCAAGTTATACTGTGCAAATGCACTAAAAAGGAAATGGGTCAATTATTTAAAATTACGTATTTAATGTTCTTAAAAAAATCACAAACAAATCACTGTCAAATAAAAGTCTCCTGCACTGCACATGGCAAGTTAAATAAAATTGTAATTCTCTACTACTGATCTTATACTAGGTATAAATATTATATAGGTATGGCTTTTTAAAAACCAGTGAATGACATCCAGCTTTCAATGCTTAGCAAAAAAATTAAATCAGTAAATATAATCAGTCCTTTCCTTCAAAACCCTGAAAGTAAAGGTTAGCCACTTATAAGACACATATCCAACTATTCAAGTATATACTAACATTTAGTATACAACATACCGGGAAACAGAGTAGGTGTTGTGAGAGATGCAAAGAGTAATTAGATCAAAGGGCTTACAGTTGAATAGGAGCTATGATAAACATAATCATAACACAAAGCAGAAAGTACCATAAGAGAATGACCAATAAACATCACAGAGAATATACATTTTAAAAAATTACATTCTGTTGAGGCAAGGGTAAGAAGAAAAGAGAATCAGGGGTGATATCATAATGGAAGTGATACTGAGAAATGGCCTTGAAATAATGGGTAGGCTCTCTGGTCTTGCAGAAATTGGAGGGATGAGAAGAGTAATTCAATTAGAGGGACCAAGACGAGCAAAATACAAGAGAAGATAGGTTAAGTCCAACATCACAGAAAGCACCAAGCTCAATGCCTGGCACATAGCAGGTGTTCAGTTATATTTACTGCCTTCAACTGAAAGGCCCAGCATGATGGAAAAATTACTTCATTTGGGAGGCAAAGCAGAATTACAGAAGCTTTTTGAGAAAAGACAACAGAGAACTACTTCTGAAGAAGATTAATTTGGCAGCAGTGTATATGACAATTGGGTGGTGGAGCAACTAGAGCCAGGAAAAGCAGTTGGGCTATCATTAGGCAAACGTCCATGTTAGAACAGCTGAGAGTCTGAACTAGGAAATGGTGACGAGATAGATTCAAGAATAAAGCCTCTCTCTACTTTCATATGAGTAAAGAATAATGTATTACATAATACATTTGTAGGAAAAACTCTCATAGCACAAAAAAATTACCTAAAAAGATCACACTGTATTTTATTAAGTCTATAACCTAGGAAATTTCTTCCACTTACTAGGAAAGATAGTGAGAATTTTAAAATTTAGGAGTACATCTCTAAATCTAATCTACTTGGAAGCTTTTCAGATTACTCTGGATGGTAAGATGTCCACTGAATTTTCAGGTGTTAGCTACTGAATCTCCTCAAGAGAGGAGACTGAGCAAAGCATTACTGATGAGTTAACAGGAGACTAGTAAATGTAAAAACAGCAAAGTAGGATTAAATTCCTAGCTGTCAAATTCCTGACACTACATGTCAAAAAGATGGGGGTAAATATAGAAATGTATGGAGGGAAAGGGAGATTTTCTTTATTCATTAAAACTGTAATTTTCTTAGGAATAGCCCCAACATAGCCAGGCAGTTACTATCCCTTAAATGAATTTATCTCAAAAGTATGTTTGAGATTAAAAAGTATTCTAAATCACTTAGAATTTAGGGTTCACTTTCCAGTAAAAGACATATTTAAATAATAAATTTAGATAGTAATTTGGTCTTGGGTCCTTTAATGCTCATATCAAACCCCATTCATCTATAATCTGGGAGTTGGGTAAGAACAGGAAATCTGAAAAGGAGACAATGAATATGAAATAGGTAAAACTGTATCTTAAATGCTCAAAGCAAGTTAAACAGGTGACAATTATGCAGTATGGCAGGAAAGGTACTCATTAACCTAGGAGTCAGACTACAGAATATCTAGGTTTTGTTCGAACCCTGATATTAGCTAGTATGGGCCCCACTTACCATTATCCACAAAAAAGAGGGATTTGAACTAGATGACTTCCAAAGTCCCTTCTAGTTCAGAAAACTTACTCAATTTACCCACTCATCATCCATTTACCTACCCCTCCACGCATGCAAATATTTAGGTGTTAAGCACTCTATTAGACACAGTGAAAACAATAATTTCTCTGCCCTTGTAGAGTTCTGTAGCCCAATCACCCAATTCTAAGTCACCTGTTTCTGTATTTAGATTTTTTTTATACCCTTTACCATTAGTCATTCACATCTTATACTTTTCACCATGTGTTTCCACATCATCTCTCTTATTTACTATTTGAATTGCGTTCATCATTTAAACTCAGCTCAAAAACCATCTCTAAATAGAAATTTAAAATTTCTTACTTTGGGCTCCAAAGGTCTTTGATATGCCTCTAATATTTTATTTCAGTTGGCCAGAAATTCAACATGTCTGACTCCTCACTGGAAAATCCCTAAGAGGTTTATTTGTCTCATCATCACAGTGAAGTCTGGCATTCGTTATGTCTGTTGAATAAAAGGCTATTTCTGGATATTTCAAAGTTTTCTAGACTTGCGAGTACCAAGTCTTCAGTATGCCTAATTTTACTATGAAATACACTGAATTTATGCCCTTCAGTAAAGATGTCCCATTAGAACCACTTTTAAGAGTCGCCATGTTCCCCCCCCTTACAAAAAGATAGGAAGAGAAATTTCTCAAAAATAAATTTAAAATTAAAAGTGTTAAAGCAACAGGAAAACGTGGAAGAAAGGAGGAAAAGAAGTACACAGAAGGAGCTGTACTTGTATAAAAGAAATTCAGGATCAAAAAATGCAATTGAAGGGGGCTTCCCTGGTGGCGCAGCGGTTGCGCGTCCGCCTGCCGATGCAGGGGAACCGGGTTCGTGCCCCGGTATGGGAGGATCCCACATGCCGCGGAGCGGCTGGGCCCGTGAGCCATGGCCGTTGAGCCTGCGCGTCTGGAGCCTGTGCTCCGCAACGGGAGAGGCCACAACAGAGGAAGGCCCACATACCACAAAAAAAAAAAAAAATGCAATTGAAGAAGCAATAGGACTATGGCCATGCACTTACTCTGGTGAAACTGCCACTAGGACACATTTTAAATGTTTTTATAATGCTTTCCAAGCTTATGTTATATAGGTCTGGACAGTCTCAATGACAGGTGATACATTATCTTTTGAGGATGAAACCAGGTTTGGAGGTATTTCAAAAGTAATTCAGAACCAAGTCAAGTGAACAATGGGGGTAACAGCATGTTTGTTTGAAAATTATTTCACAGACAGGACACTGTAAACCAGAGTAATATAATTCTAAAGTCAGTCAATGATTTAAGGTGTATCTCTGTACTTCACAGATAACTTCAGATGTCTGCAAAACGAATTTGAACAAAGAGTTTTGAGAAACTCTTCTGTACAAAGACTACTACTGAAGTCAACAAAAAGAATCCATTCTTTCTCTTCTTGTTCATCTAGTTAGCAATCATTTACTGAGACTGTAACCACATGCAAGAAAACCTGAAGTTTCTGCTGAAGGTTTTGATGTTTTTTGAGATCATACTATAAACATCTTGTTTTATCATTAGGTACTGATTTCCTCAAAGACTAATCTCCTTAAAAGATCAGAATATCAGGCATTTAATGTATATACCTCTTGAAACATGGACCAAGACTGTCCCTGAAATTTGGTTCATAATAAAAGAGAAATATAGCTCACATTCCAATTTTTTTTAAAAGAACTCCAATTTATTTAAATGTAAGAGTCATCAGATAAATACTCCTTTGGACAAATAAAATTTCAATGCTTTCATCATTTTTTTATTCAAATGTGTAACTGTTTCATACTATATAATTATGAATGTTTTCTGACCTTCATTCAATTTTACTCTGCAGGGGAAAAACTCTTCTTCCAACAAACGAACTTTGTTACAAAGCAGAAACAAACACACCATTGTAAAGCAATTATACTCCAATAAAGATGTTAAAAAACAAAAAACAAACGAAGTTTCTCATTTCCTTAACTTTAAAAAAAATTCACTAATTTTTGCACCTACATGAAACAACCCACACATTTATTTACCACAGAGAACTCAGAGGAAAAGGTTACTTTGAAAGTACTGTTGTTACAAGTTCATAAACATTGTATGTTTTCTTTATTTCCATAAGACTTTTGTCAACATGCTATATGCTATTATTAAAAAAACTAATTTTACTTGGGTATATAAATAATTTTAAAAGGTTTAAAGAACTTAGGAATAAGAGGCCAGTCACCCAGAAACTAATAACTAAAGTCAAAGATATCAAGTAAACTGATTTCTATTATGTACCTTAATATAATAATTAATGGGTGGAAGCAACCCGTCCACTGACATGTGAATGGATAAACAAAACGTGGTGTATATATATATGTATGTAAACACACACACACATTCAGTGTTAAAAAGGAAGGAAATTCTAACACATGCTCCAACATAAATGAACTTTGAAGACATTCTGCTAAGTAGAATAAACCAGTCACAAAACGACAAATACTGTATGACTCCACTTCATACATTAAATAGAATGATGGTTCCCAAGGGCTAGGAGGAGGGGCGAATGGGAAATTATTGCTTACAGGGTATGGAGTTTCAGTTTGGGAAAATAAAAAGTTCTGGAGATGGATCGTGGTGATGGTTACACAAAAATGTGTATGTACTTAATGCGAAAGAACTGTGTGCCTAAAAGTGGTTAAAATGTTAAACTTCACATTAAGTATATTTTCCCCACAATAAAAAATAATAAATAAAAATTGCTATTAAAAGATAAAAGGACATAAAAGACCCCTAATAGCCAAAACAATCTTGAGAAAGAAGAATGGAGCTGGAGTAATCATGTTCCCAGACTTCAGACTTATACTATGAAGCTACAGTAATCAAAACAGTATGGTGCTGACACAAAAACAGATACATAGATCAATGGAACAGAATAGAGAATCCAGAAATAAACCCACACACTTATGGTCAATTAATCTATGACCAAGAAGTCAAAGCTTTTGCACAGCAAAGGAAACCATAAACAAGACGAAAAGACAACCCTCAGAATGGGAGAAAATAGTTGCAAACGAATCAACGGACAAAGGATTAATCCCCAAAATGTATAAACAGCTCACGCAGCTCAATATTAAAAAAACAAACAACCCAACCAAAAAATGGGCAGAAAACCTAAACAGACATTTCTCCAAAGAAGACATACAGATGGCCAAGAAGCACATGAAAAGCTGCTCAACATCACTAATTATTAGAGAAATGCAAATCAAAACTACAATGAGGTATCACCTCACACCAGTTAGAATGGGCATCATCAGAAAATCTACAAACAACAAATGCTGGAGAGGGTGTGGACAAAAGGGAATCCTCTTGCACTGTTGGTGGGAATGTAAATTGATACAGCCACGCTGGAGAACAGTATGGAGGTTCCTTTAAAAACTAAAAATAGAATTA
>NC_041218.1:33734613-33753720 GCF_002837175.3 Physeter macrocephalus
GAGACGTGGATGGATCTAGAGACTGTCATACAGAGTGAAGTAAGTCAGAAAGAGAAAAACAAATATCGTATATTAACGCATATATGTGGAACCTAGAAAAATGGTACAGATGAACTGGTTTGCAGGGCAGAAATTAAGACACATGTAGAGAACAAATGTACGGACATCAAGAGGGGAAAGCAGAGTGGTGGTGATGGTGGTGGTGTGATGAATTGGGTGATTGGGATTGACATGTATACACTAATGTGTATAAAATGGATGAGCAATAAGAACCTGCTGAATAAAAAGATAAATAAAATAAAATTCAAAAAAAAAAAAAAAGACAGAAATGTAAGACTGGAAACCATAAAACTCCTAGAGGAAAACACAGACAACACTCTTTGATATAAATCGTAGCAATATTTTTTTGGATCCATCTCCTAAAGCAGAGATAAAAGGGACCTAATTAAACGTAAATGCTTTTGCACAGAACAGGAAACCATCAACAAAACAAAAAGACAAAATGAACGGGAGAAAATATTTGCAAATGATATGACTGATAAGGAATTAATATCCAGAATAAATAGTTCATACAGTTCAACAGCAAAAAGACAAACCACCTGACTGAAAAACAGGTAGAAGACCTGAACAGACATTTTTCCAAAGAGGACATACGGATGGCCAACAGGCACATGAAAAAATGCTCAACATTGCTAATCGTTAGGGAAATGCAAATCAAAACCACAGTGAGATATCACCACACACCTGTCAGAATGGGTATCATCAAAAAGAACAGAAATAACAAATGCTGGAGAGGACGTGGAGAAAAGGGAACACTCCTGCACTGTTGGTGGGAATGTACATTGGTGCAGCCACTGTGGGAAACAGTATGGAGGTTTCTCAAAAAACTAAAAATAAAACTAGCACATGACCCAGCAATTCCACTCCTAGGTATATATTGGAAGAAAATAAAAACAATACTTCAAAAAGATACATGCACCCCAATGTTTATAGCAGCATTATTTACAATTGCCAAGATACGGAAGCAACCTAAGTGTCCATCAACAGATTAATGGATAAAGAAGAAGTGGTAAATATATACAATGGAATACTACTCAGCCATAAAAAAAGAATGAAATTTTGCCATTTACAACAACATGGGTGGACTTGGAGGGCATTATGCTAAGTGAAGTAAGTCAGAGAAAGACAAATACTGTATGATATCACTTATATGTGAAATCTAAGAATATAACAAACTAGTGAATATAACAAAACAGAAACAGACTCACAGATATAGAGAACCAGTGGTTACCAGTGGGGAGAAGGAAGGGGGAGGGGCAAGATAAGGGTAGGGGATTAAGAAACACAAACTATTACGTACAGTATAAAATAAATAAGCTACAAGGATGTATTGTACAACACGGAATATAGCCAGTATTTTGCAGTAACTATTAATGGAATATAACTTTAAAAAATTATGAATCACTATGTTGTATACCTATAACATATGTAATATTGTATACCTATAACATATGTAATATTGTACATCAACTATACTTCAATTTAAAAATGGGAAAAAAATAACAGGAATTTAAATCAGAAGCAAAATCAGGTATGTCTAGAAGTCTGTTATGATATCACTTATATGTGAAATCTAAGAATATAACAAACTAGTGAATATAACAAAACAGAAACAGACTCACAGATATAGAGAACCAGTGGTTACCAGTGGGGAGAAGGAAGGGGGAGGGGCAAGATAAGGGTAGGGGATTAAGAAACACAAACTATTACGTACAGTATAAAATAAATAAGCTACAAGGATGTATTGTACAACACGGAATATAGCCAGTATTTTGCAGTAACTATTAATGGAATATAACTTTAAAAAATTATGAATCACTATGTTGTATACCTATAACATATGTAATATTGTATACCTATAACATATGTAATATTGTACATCAACTATACTTCAATTTAAAAATGGGAAAAAAATAACAGGAATTTAAATCAGAAGCAAAATCAGGTATGTCTAGAAGTCTGTTGAACCTCTACCTTCATTAGGATTAACTCTAAAGAACAAATTTATTCCATAAAGCCTTACAAACATTACAAAAATAGAATTAGAGCAAATTTCCCCCATTAGTCAGGATTTCACATTTTGGGTAGTACACTAAGATGAAAGTAGGTGACTGGATGATACTGAACACTCTTTGTAAGGCACCTGAACGTTTAATCTCCTCATTTTCAAATGAGTAATGGAGTCCATTAGCCTAAAATACGGGTCCACAGGCCTTATTTAGGGAGGTGGGAGAGGGAAAGAGAACCAATTATTTCTCTGAAATCTTTAGTTGTGGCAAGTCATGATTGTGGTCATTGGTCCAAAGATGATGTACTAGGATTTAGAACTGCTTAGTTCTTTGAATCACTCACAAATCTAATAAATACTTATTAAGTAAATATGTGTCAGATACTATGTTAGCTATTTATGGATGAATAAAATAAGCTCCTAACCCTCAAAAATCTATTTCTTTTTACTGAAGTACAGTTCATTTACAATATTTCAGGTGTACAGCAAAGTGATTCAGTTATACATACATATATATATTCTTTTTCAGACTCTCTTCCATTATAGCTTATTACAAGATACTGAATCTAGTTCCTTGTGCTATACAGTAGGTCCTTCTCAAAAATCTATTAGGATCAAGCATTTAACAGAAAGTAAAACCTGCATAAAATTTAAAGTATCACAATTTCACAAATCAAAGTTTCTAAAATAATTTTATCCAACTTCGCAAATGTCAAAATACAGTATTGAGTATATAAGTCACTGACAAACACACAATGAATAGAGAATTTCATGTTATAATTGTATCTCTATATCCTTCTGTGATCAAAAATATTTCTCCTCTAACCTATTACATACATATTATTACATATATTTGAACTTGATGTGCAAATATCTATTTCATGGATTAGTACCTAAAAACCACTTTTAAAATATTTTTTCCCATGTCACTTTAATTATGTTAATATAATGCATAATACTTACTGGGCTGCTCCTTCCCTGAGAAGATTATCATTATTAAGCAGTAACCGAACATCTGCAAAACAAACATTATTTTTTCTATATTACTGTTTTCCTATATTTGAAATTTCTATGGAATGAATTTAGGTTATTTTAGTCATGTGTCAGTATCCTACCCACCCCCCAAAACATGTATGGGAGATCAAAATATCACTGTGATGACCAAAATAACCACAAAATCATGGTATTAATAAAAAAATAAAAGATTTTGGTAAAGAAATAGCAGATGGAATGAAATAAAAGTATATGTTATTTCATACTCTTAATAGTCAAAGCAGGCAGACTATAACATGTCTCCAAAGAACTAAAGTGGAGATAAGTTACACCAAAAAGATGGTGTGATAAGATCTGCCGAAGATTGAGCACTATGCCTCTTAGTCTGACAGTACTATCATGAGTTTCAAATGAATTTGCTCTATGGAAAAAGTGATTAAACAAGAAACAGCTTGTGAACGCAGTACAGATGTAGGCATTTTGTTTCTCAGACAGCTCATGTTCAACAACAGATGAATGTGTTGAGTTAGATATGGATAACTACTTTATTTGATTTAGTAATCTCACTCTAGTTGTTGATTCTTAACTCTGTCCTAACTTCAGACTCAACTATGTAGACACGTGCCTTTTAATCATTAAAACACAACTTTAAAACTACAATTTTAATTGGAAAAAAAAATCACATAATTTCACCAAAAAACAAACAAAATTCTACTCTAGTCTTGATGTATTTTCTTTCATTATTTTCCCTATACACTTGGCTGTTTTACATAATTGCTATCATAAAGTACATATAACAAAGTATCCTAATTTTTTTCATTAAATGAAAATAACACAAATAACTTAAGTACCTTCTATTAAGAAAAACAGACAATAGTTCTTATAAATAGTGTAAAATTGGGCATCCAATAGAAATAATGTAGATACGTATTTATCAACTTGGAAATATATACATAATATAATAAACAAGAAGGGGAAAACCCAGCATGTATAGTATTATATTAATGCAATGTTATATATATGTGTCTAAATTGAGAAATGTTAGAAGTATTTCATTCTAACAATGGAGAAGAGAGGGTAGAGTTTTGTGTGATTCTTAAGATTCTTTTTTGCTCTTTGGAAATTTTAGAATGACTATGAATCATTTTTACAAAAATAATAAAGCTATTCCAAAAGAAAAAATATTGCCTATTCACATACCTCTTTTTAGCAGTAACTCCCAATTTAAAAAACAGTATCTGGCTAACCACTAAAATAATACTAATTTGATTTCTAAATTAACTGATTTTAAACAATGGAAGCTTCTGCCTAATAAATTAAAACACAGACTTTTACAATTATAGGTATTCTTTTTTTTTAATTATAGGTATTCTTATCTCACAAAGTAAACTGGGAATTCGACTTGATAAATATGATATTGTATCTTCAATATTTAAAGCATAATCATTAACAGCAGTATTGCATGGTAGGTAGTGTATCTTTTTCAGTTCTACCTAAATGGGAAAATAATTTAAAAGCAACATCTACATGATCCAGTTATCTTTACTCTGGAATAAAAGTCCAAACTTCTATCATATGAAGAATACAGTGAAAGAAATTGAGAATAATTTGAATAAAATAAAAACTACTCTTAAGAATGGATGTGGTTTCAAGTCAGACCACACATCAGAACAATGGGTGGGTGGGAGTCTTAAAAAAAAAAAGTATACATTTCAGAGCTCCAGCCCAGATAACACATCAGTTCCTGAGAATGAAGACCAGAAATCTATGTTTTAATGATTCTTACATAGCCAATCTGGGAAATAGCATTTGGGAACCACTGATCTGACAAGATTTTATGACTCTGAAATTCTAAAATTTGTGGCTTCCATGGAATCATTCTGATGTTAATATTATCAACAAAAATAGCATGAAAATAACCAAATGCATATGAGATTTCCCCCTCAAATACTCAACTCCTTTCTCACTCTAAAATACTCCCTCATTTAAAACTTACATAAATATCTTATATTCCCATTTCCATTCCACAGTTCCAGCCCAGGTCTACTGAATGGCTCATCCTAAATGCCCAAGTCCTCATCCAAAATGCCTACTGTACATCAACACAGAACATATCAACTCAACATCAATTTCCAATGAGACTTAGTAAAGCAATTTCTGGGACTCATACATTCTTTCAGGGTCTTTCTGATTAACAAATTTGTAGGGTAAGAATAGTAAGTGAAAATCTTTTCTTAGAATTATAATTTATTCCTGGCTCTATAAATTGTACGGGAGTTTGGGGGCTACTGACTTTAGCACAGTTTCCCCATTATCAATTTAAGTTAAATGCCAACTTTTGACCCTATGGAGAAAAGACTATCTTCTTTAATGCCCCAACCATCAAACGTATTAACCTGTATTTAGGTTATAAAGGCTGAATATTAAAACAGAAGTTAAACCCTATAGGAAGAAGAAATACTTTTGAATTCTCCCCAATTTCCCAATTCATTGCTTCAGATTTTATGGTTATCTTGAAAGGAAGAATATTTTAACTTCCAGATTTTTCACAATATAGACTGCCATTCTTCCTCTAAGTGTAGCTCAGTGGTTAAATTTTTAAATGTATAAAAATTACCATATATAACTGTATGTACTAAATCATATATTAATCTTGTTTGTGGATGATTTAGGGATTTTCTAGGGTATTTTAACTTTATACAATTTTTGCCTCATTTTTTGACTTTCAAACCTAATCTTTTCTGAGGTGAGATTCCATTATATCTTATACTATGAATGAAAATGAGAGATGAAACTTCTTAAAAAACAGTTTTAAATAGCTTACTCTGGAGTAGAATGTTTAAAAAATAAAACTGAAGAGCACTGTATAAATTAGTTTTAATTTAAGACATGGTGAAGGCCAAATATATATGAAGTAGAAATTACGCATTTAAAGTACTTGTGGTAGATTATTCTTAAAACTGCTTTAAAAAAGTTTTGTATAAAAATCACTACAGGCCATTTTCTGCACAATTATTTCAACCACTTCATTCTGTTAAAGAGGAGCTATTGTTACAGTTTTTACAGCAACCAGGAGACTATGTTGTATTTAAATTTCTCATCTATGGGTGAATAATTATAAAACTGTTTGCCAGTGAGGTGTGAGGTTTAAAGAAAGGTATACTATGAACTGATTTATGAGATATAATTTAAATAACAAATTGTTTTTACATGTGATGCCATCTTCTAAGCCCAGGAAACAAGCACAGTGAAACAATGTTCCTCCCTTCTTTTTTGGCTGTTCCTATTAATCAAGTAGGCTTTTCTTTAAAAGAAACATAAAAAATGCATTTCACAACTCCAAAAAATAATTAAAATTAAAATTTTCTTGTCTTTTAAAATGATTTAATGTTATTCTTTAAGAGGATTAAAATTTGCAAACATAATTATCATATGTCATAAACACATTATATTCTAGACCTTACAAAATCCAGATTGACAAAAATTTTCACTGTAATTCAGAAAATACAGATTTGTCTACCCACTCCCCTTAACTTAGTTACTTTGGTTATGTAACTTATTCTTTAAAAAAGGAGTGCTTGACATATCAAGCCTTAAGTGTTATGAATTCAACACTCACCATTAAACACCTCATTAAATTCTCCAGGAGGGGCATGAATGATGAATTTTGCTGCTATACGCACCTAAAACAGAAACAAAGATATAAATGTTCCACAGCACAGGCCTCTGCTAAAACAACCAAAACCATGCAAAATTATACTACTTCAAAGTTCTACTGAAAATGGCTTAAGAAGATGTTAAAGACGGTGACATGTTTTCACTCAAACACCCTAAGTTGATTACTGTTTTAATCATTTAATATAATCACAATGCATAGACTGAATGTAGATAAAATATACGTATAACTAATGTATTTAAGGATTCAAAGCTGCCTACATATGAATATTTTCTTATAAGCAAATTTTTCTTTTAAACTAAAATGGAAAAAAATGATCCATCAAGAAAATTTCTATGTGTGAGGAAATAAGATGCATTTAGGTACTATGAAGAAAATATATTTGTGTGTCCATACAGTCACAAATGTGCATGTCTAAAAAGTCACAAATTAGTTTTAAAAAATGTAGAAAGGAAGAGGGGAAGAAAGGTCTAAATTCAAAATGTTTTGAACATGAGATCTGACTAGATCTTAGGAAATTTTAGTTCAAAAATAAGTGAGAGACAAAATATCAACAGGTATACTGACAAGTATATTTTAAGAGAATAAAGGCTATATTAAAGAGATTAATCACTAATGAATATATATGAGAGGTTAGATGACATGCCCAATATTATAATTTAGTGAAGAAGTTCTGAGTATTTATAATAGTTTTCCAACCACTATACAACAGCCTCCAACTCTGCTGCTCAGTGATCTTGTCAGAAATGCACATTCATGAGCCTTACCCAACCAAATGAATTAGATAAATGGAAATGAGGCCCAGAAAACACTATAAACAAGCTTTCCAGGTGATTTTTAAAATACACATCCAAGTATTCACTGAATTAAGGGACCACACATGGCAAAAACAAAAGGTTTATTTCATATTGTCCACTTTACTAGCACTGTCGCTGCTCTGATGTAGAAACTAAAAATAATGGGAAAGGAAATAGTTATATATGTTTGTGTATATGTTATATGTGTGTGTGCATGCATCTAAGTACACATATGGTTTTCAGAGGAGAGACACAGATGAAAAAGGTATTTACAGTTAAAAAGAAGATGTTCTTAGCTAGAGGCCACATATGTGACAAGGCCAGTTAGAAAACTGTTAATTTAGAACAAAAAGAAAAGCTTTTGTAGTCTGGAACACCAAAAAGTCTGAAGCAAAACCTACGACTGTTGTTGGATACCACCGAGAGATTACAACGATGAAGATAATAACAAAAAGGGGATTATTTAAATTAGTGTTTACCAAGCACTTTACACGGATTATATCATTTACTCTTCAGTCTGATTACTGAATATATACTTTATTTACTACATTATGCTGCTTCTCAGATTTAAGTTTTGGTAGAATGGGTAAAATGCTCCCACCAAAAGATGAACAGGGCAGAATGTGACAAGGTGGCCACCATCAAACTGCCAAAGTATAAACTTTTTTTGGTATTTAAAATGCCAATAGCAGCAACTTAAGGGAAATAAATTCTTCCCAAGACAGAAAAAACCAGAGTTCACTCAAAAAGAAATATGTAACCTGAATAGTCCTAGATCTACTAAAGAAATTGAGTTTGTTGTTAAAAGCATTCCAACAAATAAAACTTCAGGTTTTCTTGTAACAGGCATTTAAGGAAGAAATATTACCAATTCTCCACAAGTTATTCCAGAAAACAGAATTGAAGACAACAACTTCCAACTTATTTTAAGAGAATAGCATTATCCTACACCAAAGACTAAAATACTACAAGAAACACAACTCACAGACCAAAACCTCTCATAAACACAGAAGCAAAAATCTTCAATAAAATATTAGCAAATTGAATCCAACTATATATAGAAAGGATAACACATCATGACCAAGTGGAGTTTTTCCTAGAAATGTAGGGCTGTTTCACTGTTTGAAAAGCAATTCACAATATAAACTGATTAAAGATGAAAACCCACAATCACCTCAATAGAAGCATAAAAATTATTTAATAACATTCAACAACCAAAAGACAATGTCTTTAATTTGATAAAAGGTATTTACAAAAAAGCCTATAGTTAACATCATCCTTAATGGTCAAAGACTGAATGCTTCCCCCTAACATCAGGTAAGAATGTCTGTTCTCATCCCTCCTATTCAACATCATACTGAGATCTTAGTGCAATAAGATAAAAAAAACAAATGAAAGTCATTTCATAAATAAAATAAAACTTTCTACTTGGGGGCAACATGATTGTTTACAATGAAAAATCCCAAGGAATCTTAAACAAACAAACAAAACTACCCAATAACTTAGGTACAAATCTAACAAAATATGTACAGGACTAATATCCTAAAAATACACAAAACTGATGAAAGAAATCAAAGAAGATCTAAATAAATGGAGACACATGTATGTTCATGGATTGGAAGGCTCCTCATTGTAAAGATAACAATTTTTCCCAAACTATTCTACAGATTCAATGAAGGCCCAATCAAAATCCAAGCAGGATTTTTTTGATACACATCAACAAGCTGATTCTAACACTGTTTCCTATATTATTATTTTTCTATGTTTGAAGAATGCAATGAATGCAGGCTATTTGGGCCATGTATCAAGATTAACACTCCCTCCCCGCAAATGCAAGCAAGATCAAGAAATCACTCTGATGCCCAGAACAACCATAAACACACACATGAACACATACCATGGTATTAAAAAAAAGATTTTGGTTAGGAAACGAGAGGGAATGAATATTATTTCACACCCTTAGCAGTAAATGCAAAGTAGCAATGGCAAATGAACTAGAATAGCCAAAATAATTTTGAAAAACAAAGTTGGAGAATTCACACTACCTAATCTTAAGACTTAATATAAAGCTACAGTCATATATGGATCATAATGGAATAGAAGAGAGAGCCGAGAAATAAACCCACACACCTATGGTCAATTAATCTTTGACAAAGGAGATAAGAATATACAATGGAGAAAAGGCAGTCTCTTCAGCAAGTGGTGTTGGGAAAGCAGGACAGCCACATGTAAATCAGTGAAGTTAGGACACTCCCTCACATCAAACATAAATATAAACTCAAAATGGCTTAAAGATTTAAATATAAGACATGACACCATAAAACTCCTGTAAGAGAACATAGGCAAAACATTCTCTGACATAAATCATACCAATGTTTTCTTAGGTCAGTCTCCCAAGACAAAAGAAATAAAAGCAAAAATAAACAAATGGGACCTAATCAAACTTTTAAGCTTTTGCATGCAAAGGAAACCATAAACAAAATGAAAGGACAACCTACGAACTCCGAGAAAATATTTGCAAACGATGTGACCAGTAAGGGCTTCATTTCCAAAATATACAGACAGCTCATACAACTCAATAACAAAAATACAAACAAGCCAATCAAAAAATGGGCAGAAAACCTAAATAGACATTTCTCCAAAAAAGACATACAGATGGCGAATACGCACATGAAAAGACACTCGACATCGCTAATTATTAGAGAAATGCAAATCAAAATTACAATGAGTTACCACCTCACATCAGTCAGAATGGCCATCGTTAGAAAAATCTACAAATAATACAGGCTGGAGCGGGTGTGGAGAAAAGGGAACCCTCCTACACTGTCGGTGGGACTGTAAATTGATGCAGCCACTATGGGAAACAGGATGGAAGTTCCTCAAAAAAACTAAAAATAAAGTTGCCATATGATCCAGCAATCCCACTCCTGGGTATATATCTGGACAAAACTATAATTTGAAAAGATACATGCACCCCAGTGTTCACAGCAGCACTATTTACAACAGCCAAGACATGGAAGAAACCTAAATGTCCATCAACAGATGAATGGATAAAGAAGATGTGGTGCGTGTGTGTACATATATATATATACATATACACACACGCACGTGCGCACATACACATGGAATACTACCCAACCATAAAAAAGAATGAAATAATGCCATTTGTAGCAACATGGATGGACCTAGAGATTATCATACTAAGTGAAGGAAGTCAGAAAGAGAAAGACAAATACCGTATGATATCACTTATATCTAAGTGAAATTAAAGTGAAACCATAGATCTTAAAGTGGAATCTAAAATATGACACACAAACGAACTTATCTACGAAACAGAAACAGACTCACAGACATAGAGAATAGACTTGTGGTTGCCAAGAGGGAGGCGGAGAGGGGAAGGGATGGATTGGGAGTTGGGGATTAGCAGATGCAAACTATTATATACAGAATAGATAAACAACAAGGTCCTACTGTATAGCACAGGGAACTATATTCAATATCCTGTAATAAACCATAATGAAAAAGAAAATAATAAAATAAAAAGTAAAAAACAAAAAAGGCTACAGTCATTAAGATAGAGGGATAGATAATGAATGGAACAGAACTGAGAGTCAAAAAATATACCCTGCATATATATGGTCAAATGATTTTTGACAAAGGTGCAAAGGCAATGCAATGTTCAAAGAATATCTTTTCAACAAATGATATCCAAACAATTAGATATCCATGAGCAAAAAATAAATTGCAATCTAAACCTTACCCCTTACTACCTCAAAATGTATTATACCTCTAAATGTAAAATATAGAACTTAACAAAAAATTAAAAGGAAACAGAAGAAAACCTTCATGACCTGGGGTTAGGCCAAAAGTTATTAGACATGATACTATAACCATGACCCATTAAAAAACTGACAGGGCTTCCCTGGTGGCACAGTGGTTGAGAGTCCGCCTGCCGATGCAGGGGACAAGGGTTCGTGCCCCGGTCCAGGAAGATCCCACATGCCGCGCGGAGCGGCTGGGCCCGTGAGCCACGGCCGCTGAGCCTGCGCGTCCGGAGCCTGTGCTCCGCAACAGGAGAGGCCACACAGTGAGAGGCCCGCGTACCACAAAAAAACAAAACAAAACAAAAAAACTGATCAACTGGACTTCATTGAAATTAAAAACTTATGCTCTGTTACAGACACTGTTAAAAGAATGAAAAGACAGCTACAAACTGGAGGAAATCTCAGCAAATCCCATATCCAATAGAGAATTTGTATCTAGAACATATACTATCAAAACTCAACAGTAAGAAAACAGTGAACAAAAGACTTGAACACACTTCACCAAAAAGGATATACAGGGCTTCCCTGGTGGCGCAGTGGTTGCGCGTCCGCCTGCCGATGCAGGGGAACCGGGTTCGCGCCGCGGTCTGGGAGGATCCCGCGTGCCGCGGAGCGGCTGGGCCCGTGGGCCCTGGCCGCTGGGCCTGCGCGTCCGGAGCCTGTGCTCCACAACGGGAGAGGCCACAACAGAGGAAGGCCCACATACCACAAAAAAAAAAAAAAAAAAAGACTTGAACACACTTCACCAAAAAGGATATACAGAAGACAGACACATGCACAAAAGGATGTGCAATATCATTAATCATTTAGGAAATCAATATTAAAATCATAAAATACCACTATATACCTAATAGAATGGCTAAAATAAAGAAAACTGATAATACCAATGCGAAACAACTGAAGCTCTAATACATTGCTGTGGCAATGCAAAATGGTACAATTGGTACCAAAAACAGTTTAGCAATTTCTTATAAACACACACCATACAACACAACAATCCCACTTCCAGGTATCTACCCTACGTTCCCACAAAAATCTATTGAAAATTGTTCAAAACTAGAAACAATCCACAACATAAATGTCCACCTACGGGTGAATGGATAAACAATAATGTGTCTATGCGATAGAATACTACTCAGCAATGAAAAGGGACAAATTATGAGTACATGCACCAACTTGGATGAATCTCAAAAGCCTTATGTTGAATGAAAGAAACCATTCTCAGGTGGTTACATGGCAATGATATAAGATTCCACTTATATGACATTCTCCAATAAACAATATTTTATAGCAATGGAGAACAGATCAATGGCTGCCAGGGGCTGGGAGAAGGAGTGGGGATGGGTGTGAACACAATGGGAGAAATGAGGGAAAGGAAGAAAATAAGAGAGTTTTTTGGGGTGATGGAATTACTCTATATCTCGATTTTGGTAATGGTTACATGCATCTATACATGTGTTGAAAGTCATAAAAAAAAGAGAAGGGGGTATTTTACAATATGTTAATTTAAAATATGTATTTCATGTGTTTTCAAAATTGTTTTCTTCTGGGCTTCCTGGTGGCGCAGTGGTTAAGAATCCGCCTGCCAATGCAGGGGACACGGGTTCAATCCCTGGTCCAGGAAGATACCACATACTGTGGAGCAACTAAGCCTGTGCGCCACAACTACTGAGCCTGCGCTGTAGAGACCGCAAGCCACAACTACTGAGCCCGCATGCCACAACTACTGAAGCCTGCGTACCTAGAGCCCATGTTCCACGAGAATCCACCGCAACGAGAAGCCCGCGCACCGCAACTAAGAGCAGCCCCCACTCGTCACAACTAGAGAAACCCGCGTGCAGCAACAAAGACCCAATACAGCCAAAAATTCAATAAATAAATTTATTAAAAAAACAAATTATTTTCTTCTAAACTGTTTAAAAGTATTATTAAAATCAAAAATGAAAATATAAAAAATAAGTGATTTTAAAAAGGCAAGGGTGGAGTTGGGAATGGAAGACAGTGCATGCTAAACATACATTGGCATCTATTATGTTTCCATAAAATGTCTTAATTTCCTTTGTTCCCTTATTCCTCCCTCTCTTCTATTGGGGTAAGTGTTAGAAAGCATTTAAAACAAAGTCTTAATCACTACGACAGGCAACAAATAAAAATTGTGGTAACCTGTTGATGAATTTATCAAATATTTCTTTTGGAAACTTTTAGAATTTTGAGGAAATTGTTTTTAACACTTCTAATGACTTACACCCTACCAATAAGACTGACAAAATTAAAGTACTGATAGCAAGCAGTATATATATATATATATATATATATATATATATACACACAGTATAGCATATTTAGTGATATGATTAACTGTTGAGCTTTAAATTTTTTAGTTGTTTCAAAAAAAGGTACATATCGGGCTTCCCTGGTGGCGCAGTGGTTGCGCGTCCGCCTGCCGATGCAAGGGAACCGGGTTCGCGCCCCGGTCTGGGAAGATCCCACATGCCGCGGAGCGGCTGGGCCCGTGAGCCATGGCCGCTGAGCCTGCGCGTCCGGAGCCTGTGCTCCGCAACGGGAGAGGCCACAACAGAGGGAGGCCCGCATACCACAAAAAAAAAAAAAAAAAAAAAAAGGTACATATCATTTAGACTTTTAGTTAGTTCTATTTTGGGTTTTCACCTAGAAAGCAAAAATGCTCTATAGTTTTATCTTACAGACTTGTTTGCCCTTGCTATTGCACAAAATGCATACAGTAACCAAAAAGAGTTAAGACTGCTCATAATATCCAAAATGAATGGTGGGTCAAAAGAAGTGCCACTGAGGGTTGAGAAGTCATGGGAGCTGTCTGGCTGAGAACCCAAAACACAACTTGGACTTTACCAGCTATGCCTGAAGTATCTTAATCTGGTCTTTGTGAATTTCACAAGATAAGAAGAATCTGTTTTTTGGATTTCTCAGGTGCTAAAGAAAAGAAAGTGTGTCCACCATGGTAAAGGCTTGTCTTCCTGAGACACTGTTCAATCATCAGGGTATTTTCTAAACACTGCTATAGACTGAACATTCCCCTACATCCATCTTTCCTAGACTTTTTTTTAATTTAAAAAATTATTTATTCTAGCCACTTCCAAATCCAAGAAAGAAGAAAGGTCACACAAGTTAACACACATGGAGCTATACTCAATTTACCCCGGGAATATTATCGTTTTTCTGGATGAGCCCAGTGAATTATTAGATACATCCCTAAGGCCCACAGCAAAATCTCCTGCATTAACCACCATCTTCCTCCACATGATATTATTCCAAGTGAAGTCCTTCTAATTTGGAGCAGGATTCAGGAAAGAGTTATTTTATTGTATTTCTAAACTAATTCTAGATTGCGAGAGGGAGGATGCCTTGGTTTTGTTGGTAAGGTTTGGCTAGATGGGAGATTAACTCTTACCTATGTTAGTGACTGGCAGTTTACAGGCATACCTCATAACAATCACATCAAGAACAGTTTTAAAAAGTTAACCTACTGGGACTTCCCTGGTGGCGCAGTGGCTAAGAATCTGTCTGCCAATGCAGGGGACACAGGTTCAAGCCCTGGTCCAGGAAGATCCCACACGCCGCAGAGCAACTAAGTCCATGCGCCACAACTACTGTGCCTGTGCTCTAGAGCTCACGAGCCACAACTACTGAGCCCAGGCTCTAGAGCCTGCGAGCCACAACTACTGAGCCCACGTGCCACAACTACTGAAGTCCAAGCGCCTAGAGCCCGTGCTCTGCAACAAGAGAAGCCACTGCAATGAGAAGCCTGCCTGCTGCAACGAAGAGTAGCCCCTGTTCACCGCAACTAGAGAAAGCCCATGCACAGAGATGAAGACCCAACACAGCCAAAAATAAACAAATAAATAAAATAAATAAATTTATTTTTTAAAAAAAAGTTAACCTACTAATATAGAGCTAAAAGCTAAAAGAGCTATATTTTTTCTTTGCTTTCTCTAGGATCCAAACATTAAGAGTAGCCCCCGTTCACCGCAACTAGAGAAAGCCCATGCACAGAGATGAAGACCCAACACAGCCAAAAATAAACAAATAAATAAAATAAATAAATTTATTTTTTTAAAAAAAAGTTAACCTACTAATATAGAGCTAAAAGCTAAAAGAGCTATATTTTTTCTTTGCTTTCTCTAGGATCCAAACATTACTTGGTATAAAATATCCAAAAAGATATACATTACATAAAAAGTATGTTCCACTCTGTTGTGCTTCTTGGAAAAAAGCAGATACTATAAAGTTACTTATGCAGAAGACAAAGCAGTATATTCAAAACAATATCCAAAATGTTAGTATACACTACCTCTGAGAAAAAGTAATTTCTGCCCGTCAACTTTCTGAGATAACAGAAAAATACTACTAAACTTTTTTTTTGTACTTTTTCTTATGGGCTACAATTCAAGCAACAAATTAAATACTGATAGCAACCCACAGAATAAAATAAGAATCCATGAGTCCATATTGACATAAAGAAATGAATGAACAAATAGGGGGAAGCTCTTCATTATAGTAGAATTTCAATTAATAGATGTAGAAGGAATGACTGAATTAGAAAATCACCTGGGGTGACCAACAATGGTAATTGTTGCAGGCAAAAATCATCAAGAGATGCTAAAATTAGTGGGTAAAAGTCTAAGAGCATATTTACACAATGTGAATGAATCTTTCTACATGATACTTAAATTAAGAGGGGATAAACAGTAACTTTATACTGAGGAAACCTGCCACACACCACCTTTACCAAATGACCTAAGTTATCATAATAGTAAAAACTGTGCCTCCTAGTAGGATGTACTGAGGACAAAACATCACTTCTGTTATGCTCCTGCCAAAACTTCACAGGCTGATCTAATCATGAGGAAACATCAAATAAACTGAAATTGAGGTATAGTCTACAAAATAACCATTTTGCACTCTTTCAAAGTGGTAAGGTCATGAAGGACAAACAATGCTGAGAAAGTGTTCCAGATTAAAGACCAAAGAGACACTACAACAAAATTCAATGCGATCCTGGATTAGATCCTGGACCAGCAATTGGGGAAATTTGAATAGGGTCTGTAGATGAGACAATAATGTTGTATCAATGTGAAATTTCTTGATTTTGATAATTGTACTGTGGTTATATAAGAGACAGCCCTAAACACAGTGAAGTATATAGAGAGTGGGGAAAAAAATTCCTTCTCTACTCTTAAATTGTGGGGATTTTCTTTTATATTTTTTCTAAAGTTTCTTAAAGTTTTGTTCTTTGCATTTAGGCCATTAATCCACATGGGACTGATTTCTGTATATGATGTGGGATGGAGATCCATTTTTTATTACATAATCATAAAGATAAAAAACCATCCTAATACTATTTGTTAAAATGGACTTCTTTGTCCCACTGAACCAAATAAATAAACAAATAAAAGAAAGAAAAAAGGAAAGTAACTATTTTCAGTACTATTTTTAAAGTGTGAATTACTTTTTTTCAGTCTGGGACATGAAAAACACATCATAATTTTTAATAAATTCCAAAGATAATTCTGAAAAGTGTCTAATGAATTTAGTAGTCAGCATTCAGGTAGTAACTGCAAAAATGTAACTTCCTCAAGGAACTTATGAATATTCAATAATATCAGTAGGCAGCCCTATACTCTAAACTTGGTAGGTAGTTTTTGTTGAATCAATGTTGAATCAGTCTATAAACAAGAATAAACTCTCATTTATTCAGGATGGTCAGGGAATATAGTATTTTAATGAAATGAGCATTCTAAGAGTTATCACTAATGCAATTCTGTATGTAGACAGTTAATTTTAAGATAATGTACATTCAAAACCATAAAAACTTATGCTAATATAAGGAAGCAGTAGAGTGTATGATCTCTGGAGTCAGACTGAATGAGCTGGATTTTCATTTCTACTACTCATTAGCTACGTAAACTTGGGTGAATATAATATTAGTATGAGCAGTAATAGTAGTAGGGAATAAATATATCTGCATTAGTATAGTTCAGTATTCCTAAAATTAGCTCTGGAATACAGGCATTTTCACATTACACGTGAAATGCTTCTTTGTGCCCTACAGTGGTACAGCCGTGGCTTACGCCCATTCATTTCTGTGTTTTCTGCAGTTCATTCACTTCCCACACGCCAACATCCTTTCTCCTCCCTTGGAAATCATCCCTTCCCTCTGTACTCTACTTACCTCAAAAACCAGTGGTAGCAAAACAGGAGAAAAAGCCAGTTCCTAGTTCTGTGGTGGCAATGAGCAGTTAAGATCTGGGTTTTCATCTAAGCTAAGACAAACCATCTGTACCCAGGTTTTGATTTAACTTCTGTAAATCTCCATTTCTCACAGGTAAATTAAGGGAGATGAAATATATCATCATTTCTTAACCTTTTAAAACCCCTGTGGTCTGTTAGATAAAATAAAATATTATCTACAGTTACTTTCCAAGATGGCTGTTATTACCTTTAATTCATGAAAAGAGAAAACAGAGATCCAGAATCGGAATTTGAATGAATTCTTCAGATGAAGTCCAAGGCTTTTCAGAGCCGCCTCCCAATACAGTATAATCTTTCTACGATGGTTCAGAAGAAACAACCAAAATACCTGGGTAATCTCATTTACTTCCACTGCTTCTATTATCACCACATAACAATAGCTCTCAAATCTATATACCTATCACAACCTCTCTCAAGATCAAGATCCATTTTTCTAAATGTAACTCATTTATTAGAAATCTCCATTAAATGCCTCAAAGATACCTGACTGTCTCACCCAAACCTACTCCCTCCCTCTGTTCTTCATAAAATTATTGGCACCACCTACATACAATTCCACATTTCTCCCTCTATCCCACAGTTAGCCACATTATCGAGTGTCTGTCTTGCTCAAATCCAATCTCCTTTTCTTTGATTCCACTTCATTCGGACCCAGTCCCTTTCTGGATTGTTACAATAACTGCCCTGCCTCTAATCTCATCTCTCTCTAAAAGTCATTTTCCACTCTGCCACCAGATTGATATTTTTCAATGAAAGTTCCGATCATTTTCTTTCCTGCTTAAAATCATCTAATGGTGGCCCACTGCCAACAAGGTAAGTCCAAAGTCCTTAGCATGACATATAAAGCCTTCCTGTTATTCAAAGGCTGTAAAATGTACTGTTAATAGCATAAACCCTAAATATGACTGTATGTACTCAGACTACAGCTCCACTGACTTCTACCTATATGACCAAAAGCAAATTAAATTCAGTTTCCTCACCTGCAGTAAATGAGGTAATATGTTTAGAAAAGTGCTTGGCACAGAGTAAGCACTCAGTTAACAGCTATTACCTTTTTACTCTTTCTGCTACTTGATAGCTCCTACAACCAACCCACTCTTTTTCTCATCCCACCTATACAATACTAGAGCCTCACCACTCCATTCAGTCTTCCAGACAAGAACTCTTTTCTTTCATGCCTCCATATCACTGCATGTATGTTTTGGCCACCTTTCATCTACTGTGACTAAATTGTACACAGCAGCAGAATATCTTAAACTTTGCAAATTATCAAAGAAAAGGTCACACAGAAAGGAAAACTCAAAGGTCAAATTATGCTATTAAAAACTTCTTGATGGGGCTTCCCTGGTGGCGCGGCGGTTGAGAATCCGCCTGCCGATGCAGGGGACACGGGTTCGTGCCCTGGTCCGGGAAGATCCCATATGCCGCGCAGCGGCTAGGCCCGTGAGCCATGGCCTCTGG
>NC_041218.1:33754021-33779993 GCF_002837175.3 Physeter macrocephalus
AGGCCACAACAGTGAGAGCCCCGTGTACCGCAAAAAAAAAAAAAAAAAACTTTTTGATGTATTATTCAATACAGCAATCATTAGCATACACTTCTGATAAAAGATTAGTACTAGTACTGAGAACTGTAGTATAAGGCCTAAAATTAAAGCCCAGTATTACGTGTGCCTTGACATCTGGGGAAGAACGGAAGGACCTTGAATGGCCTAACTGCAAGTTCCTATCCTCAATCTCCTCCTGCAGATAAGGTCCCTAGCCAGACAACCCTCTTTATTACAGGGAACAGGCACAGTTCCTGCTCATCCCTGAGTATGGGGCTTCAGTTCCCTGCCAGCCTGAGGAATTATTCAAACTAGCCAATCACACCCTCCTGCTGGAACCAGGGCTCACTCTACCTTCTTGATACTACAAAGCTTGCCTCCCTTGGCCTCTGCTTGTTCACTCTGTTCCCTCCACTGTGTCCCTGTCTCCTGGGCTGAGTATTTATATCAATAGACTGCTATTCACCTCATCTTTCCAATGTCAGGTGCTGTGTGTTCAGCCATCCCCATAACCCTACAGCAGGAACCCCTCCCTCACCAACAGAGTGCAGAGGAGGCAAATAAACCAGATCTCACTTATCTGTGAAGCTCAAATTTAAGATATAATTGGGGACCAAGAAGCAAGGAACTCAGTTATTTAAAATATATTTTAAGCAAGCAAATAAGCTGATACATAGTCCCAACATAGAAGGGCATGAGAGAAATTCTTCATTTATCTTCCCTATTTTTATTTCAGACATAAATTCACAGGTGTGCTTATCTAGTTTCCAATCCTCCATGTATTTGAAGGGAGGAGGGTAAAGTTTGACAGTTATATTTACAACATTAAAAAAAGGGAAGGAGCTGAGACAATCTGACAAAGGCAGAAAACAACGTTCTTTTATAGGATAAAAAAATTACAAATCAAATCTCTTGAAAAAAGAGCTCTAAAATTCCTAGGAAATAAAATTTTTATTTAAGAATAACTACAAGCTTACATCAATAAACTTCTCAGATGAAAATAAAGATCAAGATTTTCAATTATTGGATGATGTAGATTAAACATTTCAAAACCTCCAGACCTACTACAAGTCTACTAAGTGACTAACTGGGAAAAATCTTGTGTATGTGGCCGGTGGAGTGGAAGATGAATTACAGGCTCTTCCGCAATTTTAGGCAACCTTCCTCCACTCTCCTCTATTCCTTGGCCTACAGAGAATTCCTTGCTAGTTCAGAAATAAGAAGATAAAGTTGGTTTATTAAGTAGTTAGAAAGGGTCTTTGATGGAGCAAATTAGAAGGCCTGAAAGTGAAACGGACCTCCTCTAAAATGAACACTGCCATCGTGGCAGTTTGTGACTGCTCAGACTTCTTTGGATCAGAATCCTCACAAACATCTGAAGAAAATGGGCAGAATTCAGTTGTAAATTATTAAATCGTTCAGACAAGGGAAAGGTAAGGACAGTCACCTTTCAATATCAGATAAAGTTGATTCCACTATTCTCAGAGAGAATTTACAAAATCCTTTCCCTAAGAAAGGAAGGAATGCTATCTTCTCCACTGAGTAAAAATACAGTTCACCTTTGATAACCTTGCAAGAAATTGTCTCCTGCTTTCCACCACACGTTACTTTCTTTTTGTGAATGTCAGCAGATAGTCACCTAGGATCAGAAGTGTCTCAAATTGCAGTGAAAAAAGTACTTTGTTAACGCTGGGAAGCTGCCTGCACAAATTGTTCCTCATGTGCTGCAGGCAACAGAGAGGAGATGGTGCCCCTCATATTGTATAGCGCATCCTACAGCCTGAGCCAACAGAGAGAAATCAGTTTCTCTACACAATTTTCAATTTGATTGAGAGACCAGGTGATGAGGAAAGGAAGTAATACTGATGAATTATGTGGCATTTGCACATGATGTTGGACCAATATGTGTAGAAGCCAAACTACCACAGTGATGGAAAGAGATTAGTCACGACACCCAGAAAAAGGACTACCTGTCTAAATCCTGTGGAGCAATAATGCCTTACTTTTCTAAAGAAGTTCCCAATTCCTTGGTTCTTTAAGTGCTGCAACAGATGTAAATGGAAGATAAGCACATTTGGTATAAGAAGCTGTGATCAAAATCCTTGGTAACATTATGGCATAGACTGATGATCCAGACAAATATCAACAGAATACTGAATTGCTGCTTTTGGTCTTGGGTGATCCCTCAGAACGAATAGATCCCCCTCAGAAAGAATAGAACACATCAAGTGTTTTTATCACCGTGTGCTACCTGGACTGTAATTTTAGGACTACACTCCTTAAAATTTACAATCTTATCTTATACCTACACTGCTGAGTAAGACTGAAAAACTTCTCAGGGGAAAAGAACAAAGGGAAGGTGGCCTGAATGCAAATAAACTCCATATGTAGCTTTCTGCCTTGCAGTCCTTCATTCTGTCAGTCTTTGCATTACTGTATAGAAAGCAACTTTCTCAAGTAAAGCCAAGCTTCATGGTGAAATGCCAAAGATAGAAGTGACTAGATTCCCTTGGCCTACATTGCCTCTTTAAGATATGTCTGTTACTGGAAGATGTGAGCATCTGGCAGTGCTACTTCAACTTTATGATTACCAGCTAGAACAGGAAAAGTACAAACAAGGTGGGGGAATTTACCACAGGCTGTCACTCAATTGGCACAATTTATAAAAGCTGTTGGCAAAATTAATGTTACTTCAACTACCTGTGTCTATGAATTCTCCCGATTTTTCTGATGCTTTTGCTGGGCACTGTAAATTGGCAAAATTTTTACAAACACTAAGGTAAAATCCAGGAGATTTTGACTGTCTGTAGAAAACATTAATTCTTTAGCAAAAAATGGAGTCTTCACCAAAGCAGATATAAATATATTAAGCTGACAAAAATTTTAAAAAGCTCTGAGCAACTGAAAAAAAGGGGATAAAAGTATAAAAAGCAGACAGTGCATGTGCACGAAAGCACATGCACACCACAAAAAATAGCTATCTGGAACCATTAAATTTAGAGGCGAACAGCCCTGCACTCTACATTAGCCCCAAAGTATACTGCACTGGGAATATTTATACTAAAAATTATTTGTTGTTTATCTTAAATTCAGTTTAACCAGGCATCCTATATTTTATCTGAGAACAGTGACTACAAACCCTCTAATTTCCATACGTTGGACATTTTCCCACGTAGTTATCTCCTCCATGATCAAGGCAGGAGACACTAGGGCAGAGATTTCCCAAATCTGGATGCCTGGTTGATTTGCTGAGAAAGCTTTTGAAAAAATACAGATTCCCATGTTCCATTCCAGACCTACTGAATCAATCTCCAGAGGACTGACACCTAGAAATCTGTATTTTTGAAAATCTCCCCACCTGATTCTGATGGGCTGCCAGATATTGTACCCACTGCCCCGTAAGGGACTGTATATGCAAAATTTGAGGCATTTTGTCCTCTGAAGAAAAGAATCATAGGTTTCACCTGACTCTCAAGGAATGTGATCCCCAAAAGGGTCACCGTCTTAGAGACCAGCAGTAAAGTTAAAAAGAGCTATTATGAATTTTTCTACTTCAACTACAAGAATTATTTGACATTGTTTCCCATAACTCTCTAAAAATTGCCTATGCCTTTTTGAGAGTTAAAAGTAAAATAAAAATAGAAAAACTACTTTTTAAAACTCGATCATTATTTAAATAGTTTATGATCAAGTGATCATTAATTGCATGTCTGTGTTACAGACTAATTTATTTTAATCTGAGTATACGTAAGAGACGTAATTTGTTTTGATGTTTTCCTTAAGAATTTTTTTCCTTTATAATTATCATTTTGAATAGTAATTAAAAACAGGGCCCATATCACTTAATCTACAACTAGGTCATCCACTGAATTCAACAACTATTTCTTTAAATATGCTTTTACTATTTATTGAAAATATTAAGAAATCTATGAATCCAAAGTAGGCATTCATTATCATTAACTGAGAAAGTTATACAAACTATTATTTATATTTTCAATTTTTTTCTGTCCTCTGAATCATTCCCTCAGCCCACAAACACCCCTCAAGTTTTTCTATCTAAAAAAAAAAGTATCCCTAAAAGGAAACAGTAGGAAAAAATGAAGTAGTATCTACTCTTTCTCTTGTGTTTCATTACTGAATTTTTTTCAAGAATGATTTATACGTTAATAGGGGAAGGCGATTAAGATGTACAAACTTCCAGCTGTAAAACAAATGAGTCACGGGGATATAATGTGTAGCATAGGGAATATAGTCAATAATATTGTAATAACTTTGCGTGGTGACAAATGGTAACTAGACTTATCGTGGTGACCATTTTGTAATGTATAAATATATCAAATCAGTTCATGGTACACCCAAAAAGTACACCCAAAACTAATACAATATTGTAAATTATACTTCAATTTTAAAAAGCTTAAAAAATTAATTAAAAGACTAATATAGGGGGAAAAAAGTAATTTATACTTACTGCCTCCACTTCTTATCCTTTAGTCAACATTTATTGAGCACCTAATACAGTGAAACTCAATCCTGGCGGCACATTCAAATCATGTGGGAAGCTTTTTTTGAAAAAAGTACAGACGCTCCAGGCCTCACCCATGAGTGAAGCCTGTGCATCCATGTTTGTTTATAAACTCTCCAGTTGATTCTAATGTGCAGCCTGAGTTGAAGTCACTGATATAATATATGCCACACACTATACTGCAATTACAAAGATGAATAAGACACAGGGCCTGTCCCTGAAAAACACAAGAAATAAGAACATCAGGAAACCTATTAAAATTGGTAAATGTTATAACAAAGGTATGTACAAATTGCTAAGGGAACAGAGATAGGCAAGGATACAAAATAAGGTGAGGGAGGTCTTTGAGTATGGTTACTGAGCTACAATGCACATAAGACTGAAAGACCATTAAACTGCTCTCTTAAAGGCCAGCAATGATCTCTAGTCTACCACTTAAAATAGTCAGCCTCATCTACACCAGTTTTACCATACGCAAGATACAGGTAATAACAAGGTTGCTCTGACAATTGAGAAATTAATTAACACAGTAGATATTGGCATATAGGAGATATAATTTGTTTCTCATCCCTTTCTCTTAAAGCCAAAGGCTCTTCTCAATTCTATATTCCTTTTTAATCTCTCTGCAATACTGCACTGCTCCTTCTGGAAATTCTCTTCAAGTTCTGGGAGATGAGCACCTACTCTGTGCTAGGTATACACTTCTACTTCAAAGGTCACTCCTCACCTTCTAGTTTCTCTCCTTCTCTTATGCCTTAAATGAATGTATCCAAAAGTATATGCTCTCTGCCCTCTCCTCTCTTATGTCTGAATTTGTTCTCCTAAAAGCTATTCCAATCTCGTGGCTTTAACCCACAAAGAAAGGATTTCCAAGTCTATATAATCTCTGGGCCTGATCTCTTTCCAAGCTCCATTTCTACATTTCCTTATCTGCTACGCATGTTCACATAGACATTCTGCTAGCATCTCAAACTTAGTAGAAAACAAACAAAATTCACCATTATTCCCCCGAGCTGTGCATCTTCTCTCCTGTGTTCTTTAGCTGTTACTGGTGGTTCCACTTCCCAGTCAACCAGATTTTAACGTTCAGTTACCTCTGATTCTTCCCTTTCTCTACATCCACTCACCATGTCTTGTTGATTCCAACTCTGAAACGTTAGCATTCATTTTTTTCCTCCATGTCTTGTGAAACTACTTTAAATCAGGTCCTAACACTTAACTCAGTTTCCCAACTGGTCTCACTAGCTCCAGTCTTTCTAGACCCGTGGTTCTCAACCAGGGGCGATTTTGTACTACAGGAGACATTTGTGACTGTCGTGACTGCGGTGCTACTGGCATCATGTGGGCCAAGGATGCCCAAACATCCTAAAATGCACAGGACACCCCTACAACAAAGAGTTATCTGGCCCAAATGTCAATAGTGCTGAGGTTGAGAAAAATCTGTGCTGTTTAACAGCACAATTCATCTTTGCATCTCTTACTTGCAAAGTACTTGAGATATAACTCAAATTTCCTTCTCATTCCCACTTTTCTGTTTTTTCTTCCCATGCTGTGCTCTCTGACATGAGCTTGTACCTCAACTGATACCTACCATCCTCCTAGGCAGAAGTAACTTTTCCATCTTCTAAATGTCCATGAACTTATTGCTTTTTGACCCTGTATAGTATATATGTCTGATTCATCCTTGAATCTGTAGTCTTGCACCGTGTCTACCAAACAGGTAATCAAATCACCAATCTTCAGTGAGTCTAAAACTTAATCTATAGAATCATTACTGCTATTCACAAATACTGCATTTCTCTTCTTCTTCCCTGCCCCCTCTGAAATGAGGTTTATAGATATAACTTGCTTAAGCTAATTGAAATCTGAGCAGAAGTACAGTGAGTCTCTTAGTGTGTGTGTGGGTAGGGGGGAGCTTTAAAACCCAGTATGGTATTCATTGCATTTCTTTCCCACTGCTGTGGGGACAGTGATAAAAGCCTAAGACTTTTTTTTTTTTTTGGGGGGGGGGTGGTAAACTTCACATGCTACATTTCGTAAATTTAAGGTATACAGCCTGTTACTTTCATACATTTATATAATGTAGTATGATCGCGACTAAAGCAATATTTATCACATCATTGTAGTACAATGGTACTGTTTATATTCATTATACTGTGCATCAGATCACTATGGTTTATTTACTACTCATTACAAATCTGTACCCTTAAACACCATTAATCTTATCCCTCCCACCCTCCATTCCCTGGTAACAACCATTTTACTGTTTTTTTTAAACAGGTTTGACTTTTTTAGATTCCACATATAAGTGATATTGTACAGTACTTGTCTTTCTCTAACTTATCTCACTTAGCACAAGGTGCTCAAGGTCCGTGTTGTTGCAAATGGTAGGATATCCTCCTTTCTCATGGCTCAATAATATTCCATTGTGCATATGTATCATATCAAAAAGCATACGTTTAGACTGAAATCCTCCAAGAGCCTACAACTATGTGACTTTGTGGAGCAGGGCCCTTCTGCTGCTGACCCACACTAGACACACACAGAACGAGTGAGGAGATGCCATGCAAAGCCCCCACCACCAATGCCCTCATGTTGAGATTTTAGTTTGTTTGTTATTGCATTATATCCTTGCTTACCCTGATTCACAATCAATGAAAGATGCATAATTTCATGGGTCACTAAAAAAGGAAAAATGCTACCAGTATCACAAGCCATGATTGTACAATGCAGCCTGATTTCAGAGATCTTAAAGTATGGAAAATGATGAGTAGTGAAATCAATGAAATTTGGTAAATGAATAAATGTGGAGGTAGTTTTCAAAAATTATTTCTATTCATTTTCAGTAGAAACATTATGAACTAAAATGTGCAAGAGAAGTTCTCAGTCATAGGGTTCACAGTAGAGCATGTAAATAAATGTCTTAAGAGAAAGAATATGAAGACTGTATTTCTACCCTTCAGAATAAAATTTATGAAATTCTCCTTTTTTGACAACTATAAGTGGTTCTATGGGACCCCTATTTTCTTTGATATGCATCAATCTCTTGCAATAAATTACTGCTTCAGGCAATTAAGCTTTTAGGTCAGGACCACAGGTCAAGTTTTCCCATCATGCTTTTCAATCTTAAAAACTACTTTGTACTCTCTAAGTGTTTTTATTGGGTTGGCCAAAAAGTTCGTTCGGATCTTTCTGTAAAATCTTACAGAAAGACCCCAACGAACTTTTTGGCCAACCCAATATATACCATGTTCTTCTATGTATATAACCACCTTTATTTTATGTAGAAATGACTCCCCAATGCACTGAAAATGTACTATAAATTTGCTTTAGTGTGCAAAGTCTAAAAAACTCCACTAATGCTACAGCAGCTATCAAGTTTCTGCTTGCTGTACGAATTTTTACATTTTATTGGTGCAATGACAGAATTCATTCACCTACAGAATGAAATTAGGAATGAATAATTTCTACATTAATCACTTACTGGTTGAGTTTACTTTTTAGTTATAAGAACACTACTGATTTTACATTAATTATGATGGAATATAATGGCAGCTTACATTGTTTTTATCAATACATACAAACAAAACTTCTGAAGCCACATTATGATTGTGTGTGGGGGAGAAGTATACAAACTGCTTATAAATATTTAGCATGTGTAAATGATTTGAACCGTAGCCAGTATCACCACCTGCACCTCAAGGAGCACCAGGAATTTCATTTAACTACCTAAATCTTTAAAATCTATAACACTATTTAGAAGTGAAAAATGTAGGCATACTAGATTTTCCCTCCAAAACTTGCCTTTATATGCTACTTCTTTTCATAAAACTGTTTTTTCTTAAGTTTCTAAATTCATTACTCCTTTGTTCCTTCACTCACTGAACCACTGTATTCATCACATACATTGCACTGACAGATGCTAAAGATGACATTTTTGCACTAACGAATTCCAACAGAATACAGGAAAAAAGACAGGTAAACAGATAACTACTATGCAAAACTGTATTCAATATTAATGATGTGTTACAGCGTTCAGGAGAGCGAGAAAACAGTTGTTCAGGAGAGAGAGAAAACTAGCCATGTGATCTGAGCTAAATCTTGAAGGAAGAGTAATTTTTCATCTTTCAAAAAAGGGGACAGATCGGGGAGCAGCACCAATGCTCAAAGCAGGTAAGTCGTGGGCTTCCTTGGTGGCGCAGTGGTCGAGAGTTCGCCTGCCGATGCAGGGGACGCGGGTTCGTGCCCCGGTCCGGGAAGATCCCACATGCCGCGGAGCAGCTGGGCCCGTAAGCCATGGCCGCTGAGCCTGCGCGTCCGGAGCCTCTGCTCCGCAACGGGAGAGGCCACAGCAGTGAGAGGCCCACGTACCGCAAAAAAAAAAAAAAAAAGCAGGTAAGTCGTGAGCAGAGAAAAATAACTAAAATTTATTGTTTACTACATGCCAGTCAACATTTGCACTTATAGAAGTTTAATGGGGAATATAATTTCTGTTATATCCCCACATTTTAGAGGAAGCTGAGGCTGCTGAGAGATTAAATAATTTACTCCATGTGCTAGACATGGACTAGCATGCAGGTCTCTTTGAATTCACAGCATGATTAAATAATAGTATATATTGGAAATGTCAGAACTATTTAGGTTAGAATGGAATACAAGGACATGAACACCATTTTCAAGAGCTGGGCTTCCCTGTAAAGGCAATGGAGGATCCAGCAACTAACTAAAAGTTTGGGAGTAGAAAAATGATAGGAAGATGGAGGGATTTGTCTAGAAAGTTTATAATAAAAGTCCAGCAGTGGCAAATAAAACAGATATGAGACATTCTTCTAACTCTACTTTTCCTCCCTTAGCTTTATTTCTTCCTCAACTGTGTAGTCACAGAACAGGTACAATCAATTTGCATTCTGTTCATACAGTACAAGTTTGTTACTGAACAACAGTAGTTCATAACATAAATTGTTAATGGTCTGGTCAATTGAGAGGTTATAAATCAAATATTAATATAAATGAACTTTTCAAGCAAGAAATAATTTCTGTAAGACATATTTTGATGGAAGTGACAAGGTTTGGAAACTGACTGTAAGGTACAGAGAGCACAGAGAGGAAAAAAGTTAAAGCTGAAGTTAAAAACCTGGATGACTCGAATGATGGGAACAGAGTCATAAAGAGAAATATGAGCAGAAAGAGATGGGTATCTGCCCTGCTTTGTGTAGGGACACAGAGGAGGGGAGTTTATGAATTTACTTTCAGGCAGGTTCCATCTGAGCATATCTCCTTAACTGTCTTCTGTGAATAGGACCAGCAGATAAAAATGTGTGACCAGTGCTAAGGGGAGAATCAGGGCTGAGCTAGGTACTTGAGACATCTGCAAAGATACAAAAGCTGAAGCTATGCGAGCGGATCACTGGGGGAAGTAGAAGAAGTTGGTGGGGGGCGGTGGTAAGGTGTCTTCCAAAGCTTCGAGTGACTTCCAGGATTTCTCACTTAGAGAGCAGTTTGGGAATAGTTCTTCTTATTTGAGCCTTATATCACAATTTCATATAATTTCAATCACAAAAAAGGCTTTTCTGTACAGTGCAGCTGACCCAGGAGGGGAAAACATGAACTGTTCTAGCCTAGAGTTTCTGTAACTATGTAAAAAGGTCTGTAGGACACACCACAACAAATGAATAACTTTAAACAACTTCATTGTGCTTCTTCAGATAATTTTATTTCCTGCTAACCCAGTGGCCAAAGGTGAAAAGGTTATTACATTTCATACCGGTATCCTCAAAAAGCAACTGTATATAATTGAAAAAAGCAAAGATATTATTCTAGATTAATTTCTAAAATGCTTCCTGCCACAGGACATATATGAAACTACACCAGCAGCATAAAACTTTTAAATGTGTCAAACAATAATAAATTTTGTTCTAAAACGATCAAAACACAAATTAAATTTAAAACCCAACACTATTTAGTGTTTGGCATTTACAATTTCTATTAAAAACAAAGAGAACTATTGTTTCTCCCTTTTCCAAATTAAGCTGTCAAATTTAACACAGAGATAAGTCCAGAAAAGGATGCAAGTATAATGTCACAAGAGCATCAACTTTGGATTCAGACAAACTCTGGCTTAAATACCGCCTTTGCACTTCCTACTTAGGTGTCCTTCCGTGAATTACTTAAAGCTCTTAAAAATTTACTTTAGTTATCTGTGAAATGGTAATAATCAAACCTAGCTCAAACTTACAACAAATTAACAAATGTATTGTCTAATTGAACCAGGCATATACAAAGTACGGTACTACATAAGTCTTAACAGCTTCCCTTCCTTATTTCCACAAACAGTGATGGAAATTCCAAGAGTTTTAAATTAAGTATTAAAAACTTATTTTTGAAAATTACAAACAAGGTGGCAGAAAAAGTAAAATGATTTAAATATTAGTTTAAAAAATACCACCTTTAAATCCTATTTCTGATTCTATATGCAAGGTCCTCCTCCCAAGAGATTAAAAAGAACACTTAAACAAAGTGACAAGACTGTTAGAATTTCACTTTACCAGTTACTTGAATTTAACCTCACAGTTTGGTTAATATTTTTCTTAAATTACTAAAAGATGTAATCAGAAATTTATATGCAAAATATCCAGAGAATAGTCTTACAATACTCGAAATAAAAACAAAACCACAAAATTCCTTCAAATTGGAGATTTCATTCATTTACTGTTAAAACATGGTGTTGGGCGAGCATAGAGAATAAGACCCCTTCCCACCCAGCCCCACACCTTTATGGAGCTTAGTGCCCTGAGAGTGCCGGATAACAAGAAATCCTGTCATATCATTTTGAAAAAAACTTTGCTATTTTAGGTCTTTACAACACATGGCAGGCCTATATTAACTCCCACACTGAGTACTCTCTCTTCAGCTAGATTTCCAGCCACTTGAGCTACTAATCACCACTTACCAACAGCAGAATAAAAAACATGACAATCCCTTTAAAAAAACTTTTTAGTACTACTTAATTTTAAATGTGTGTGAGCACCTGCATACATTTTCAGTTACCCATTTATGGTTATTTACCAATATTACACGAGTGAACACTGCACAGCAACTTTTGTGTATACAGGGATCTGCCTACCAGGCCTGTGGATTATGGAGAATCTTGCTGCTCTCCCCATTTTGTCGTTTTATTATCACTTTCAAAAAAGAGCACAGAGGTAAAAAAGATTTCCGAAACTGAAGATAAGGCTGACTGCTGCACGTTCACATCGGGAAGAAGACAGAACATGACATTTCAGTACAAGAACACAGGATATAAAAACACTTGGAGCAGAGCGTTCCAACCGAAAATATCCGTAGGCTTACATGAGGATTTCTTAAACACCAGTTATGTGTTTGTGTTTCATACATGGCTGTACTGCTTTGGAACTTAAAAAATGAGCCCTGTTAAATTAAGAGTGGAGTCTTCGAAAACTGTAACTATCTTATTCATAGTTAT
Source organism: Physeter macrocephalus (assembly GCF_002837175.3). NCBI lineage: Eukaryota > Metazoa > Chordata > Mammalia > Artiodactyla > Physeteridae > Physeter > Physeter macrocephalus. The sequence continues at coordinate 33,766,066 of NC_041218.1, forward strand.
GTCAGTTACTTCTGAGTTTGAGAAACATCAAGGACCTGTGCAGGAAATACTCCAAATTAGAAGGGTACCCCCGTGTCCCAAAACACACTCTGGAGAATGGGGCCTCACAGAGGCCAAAGGAAACCGCGAATAAGAGAGATCCAGTTCAATGATCAGATTTCTTACTTCAAATGCCTGAGAACTTAAGTCGTTCATCTGGTTCCAATGCTGTCACAGCATCTAAGATACAGTAAAAGGAGTTCCACAATCTCCCCTCTTCGGAAGAAGTCCTAGCAGGACCATGGGGCGCTACCAAGTCGGCCCCCAGGGCGGCTACTGCCAACAAGAGTAGCAAACAACCGTGGGGAGGGGGATGTCTTTTTATGAGCAACTTCGTTGCCTACAGCTAAAACCGAAAAAGAAAAAAAAAAAAAAAATAGAGAGAGACTTCCACGGCTAAAGGAAAAAAAACGTTGGACCCAGGAAAGAAAACAGTTTGGTTGTGGGAGGAGAGAGTAGAAGAGAGAAGTGAAGGTCTGCTTCCTAAGCAATTTTTCCCCCTTAGCCCTCACCCCGGCCACCCTCTCCGGCCAGGCCATCGGGTTGGGTACTGTCCTTGGGCCGCTCCCAGGCCGGGACCCAGACCCCTCTGCAGTCCCCGACCCGGGCGCAGGGCCCCCGTGGCCCATGCGCAGGGAGAGGGTCCCCAGCGGCCGCCGCCCTCCGCGCCCCCGGCCCCCGCCTGCCGCCGCCCAGCTCTCGCTACCTATTTTCGGAGCACACACCCTACAAGGAGCGGAGCGAGCAGGCCTGGAGAAGACCTGCCCCCGCGCGGGGCCTCGGGTGACTGACAGGGGCAGGCACTCGGGCGCAGCGAGAAGAGGGGAAGGAAGGGCAGCCGGGGGCACCGACCAATGCCCTTCCCGGCGGCCAGACTCCGGGCTGATACGGCGGGGCTCTACTGGCTTCCCGGACCGATGGGCTCTGCCGCCCCCGCGGCCCTTACCTTCTCCTCATCAGACAACTGCTCCTCCAGATCCGCCATTTTCCTTCTGGCGACAAACCGCGGCGGCGGCGGCGGCGGCAAAAGCGGCCACCTGACTTCCCCCTTTCGGTGCGGTCCTCCGCGCCGCGCGACCCCGACAAGGGAGGGGCCCACAGCCCCGGCCGCCGCGCACGCGCCCCGGGAGTCCCGCCTCCCTCCGCCCGCCTCACGGGGCCGGAGCACGGCTGTGCGCGTGCGCGGGTGCCTCGGAGGCCCGGGAACTGGGAGGAGTTGCCTACTGCTGCCTGAGGCAGGCTTGTCAGTATCCTGAGTCTAGGATTCTTTCCCCACCAGTTACCATATGGACCCAGTCTAAGACGAGTACATTCTGAGCCCTTAATTAAACACCCATCAAATCCTGAACTCCGCCAGCTAAAATGTGAGAAAGTGCACAAATAGCTTTTAAACGTTCTGGTTTAAAGAGAAAATTACGAGAAAAATATTCGGCTTTCATTAAAATATGCACATACAACCCAGTACATAATTGGAAGATGTTCTGGATATATTCATTAAAGAAATAACTGCTGGTCCTTTATTGTGTGTGGGATACTGTGTTCGCTTTTGGAGATATACAATGTTAAGCAAAAGCCAGAGAAACCTCAGTTCTGAAGAAACTCATTGTTCCTTAAGCAAACATATTAAAAAGTTGGGGAAGGCTCTGCACTATTGCAGGGGAATAAAGGGTTATGTTAAACATAGATCGTACCCTTCTGAATAGGGTTGCCAGATTAAATACAGAAAAGCCCAGTAAAAGTTGAATTTCAGATAAACAATGAACATATATTTTAAGTATAAGTATGTCCCATGAAGCATTTGAGATATACCAATTATTCATTGTTTTCAAATTTTACTGGATGTCTGCTAATTTTAGTTGCTAAATCTAACCCTACTTCTGAATCTTCAAGTTTAGCAAGAGAGTGAAGATGTAGTCAAAGCTGTATATATGAATAGGCTAGGAATCTTGTTAAGTGCAGTTGCTGATTCAGCAGGTCTGGGATGCGGCTGAAGAGTCTGAATTTCTAACAAGCCTCCAGGTGTTGCCAGTGCTACCCATCTGGAGACCACAGGCTGAGTAGCAAGACCTTAGAGCTCAGATAGGAGTTAAGATTTTAATCATTTTGTTGTACACCTAAAACTAATACAATGTTACATGTCAATTATATCTCAATAAAAAAGTATATTAAATACAGACTGGGAGAAAATATTTGCAAATGATGTGACCAATGAGGGATTAATTTCCAAATATACAAACAGCGCATACAACTCAATAACAAAAAAACAAACCAATCAAAAAATGTGCAGAAGACCTAAATAGACATTTCTCCAAAAAAGACATACGGATGGCCAATAGGCACATGAAAAGATGCTCAGCATCACTAATTATTAGAGAAATGCAAATCAAAACTACAATGAGGTACCACCTCACACCAGTCAGAAGGACCATCATTAAAAAGTCTACAAATAACAAATGTTGGAGAGGGTGTGGAGAAAAGGGAACCCTCCTACACTGTTAGTGGGACTGTAAATTGATGCAGCCACTGTGGAAAACCGTATGGAGGCTCCTCAAAAAACTAAAAATAGAGTTAACATATGATCCAGCAATCCTACTCCTGGGCATATATCCAGAGAAAACTCTAATTCGAAAAGATCCATGCACCCCAATATTCATAGCAGCACTATTTACAATAGCCAAGACATGGAAGCAACCTAAATGTCCACTGATGGATAAACGGATAAAGCAGATGTGGTTCATATATACAATGGAATATTTCTCAGTCTCATAAAAGAGAATGAAATAATGCCATTTGCAACAGCATGGATGGACCTAGAGACTATCATACTAAGTGAAGGATGTCAGAAAGAGAAAGACAAATACCATATGATATCACTTATATGTGGAAACTAAAATATGACAGAAATGAACTTACTTACAAAACAGAAACAGACTCACAGACATAGAAAACAAACTTCTGGTTACCAGGGGATAATGGGGGAAGGGATAAATTGGGAGATTGGGACTGACATATACACACTACTATATATGAAATAAATAACTAATAAGAACCTGTTGTATAGCACAGGGAACTCAATACTCTACAATGGCCTATATGGGAAAAGAATCTTAAAAAAAAAAGTGGATATATGTATATGTATAACTTATTCACTTTGCTGTATACCTGAAACTAACACAACATTGTAAATCAACTATACTCCAATACAAATTTAAAAAAACCCAAACTTATGGTAACCAAAGGGGAAAGGGGGTAGGGGAGGGATAAACTAGGAGTCTGGGATTAGCAGATACAAACCACTATATATAAAACAGATGAGCAACAAGGTCCTACTGTATAGCACAGGAAACTATATTCAATATCCTGTAATAAACCATAATGGAAAAGAATATATATGTATAACTGAATCGCTTTGCTGTATAACAGAAACCAACACAACATTGTAAATCAACTATACTTCAATTTTAAAAAGTATATTTTTAAAAGACATTATTCAGTAGAAAATGAGACACTCTTGGCAAGTTTTGAACAGTGACATGACATCATCAGAAATATGTCTAGCAAGATGAATCTGACAGCTACATGTAAATGACACATGTGAGACTACCTTAAAGAGCTCAGATAACTGTTCCTATGTACAACTTTGTTATTGAGTAATCTATTGAATGGTCATGGTGTGCAAATAACTGTTTCTTGTGGATGGAAAGCAAACAGAAGCCATGCTACTAAAAAGCTCATAGTCCATTTGGGGAGAGAAAGGAAGGGGAAGCTTGCTGACACATGCAGGCAAAAGCAGGTGTCCTGTTGAGGGTAAACCATGCAGAGAAGACATGACGAAGAATAAACCACACCGTTTGGTCAAGGACCTCACTGGATGTAAATAAAATGTTTACTTTTTACAGTTTAAAAACAATTTCTTCATTGATTTCTCACTGCAGCCTCCTGAAGGAAGGTATGTATCAGCATTATTATACCCATTTTAGAGGAGAAAAAACTGAGACAAAATATTTGTCCAAGGTTGTACCTAAGTGACTAAACTGGGATTCGACCCCAAGCATCATATTCCGTATCCCATGTTCTTTCCACTTTGAGATCCTTCTTTCATCCTCTCTAAAGCCTAGGCACTCTCCACCAAATAAAACTTAATGAAGGTGATTACTCTCCCATCCCATCAATTTCATTCACCACCACCTACTTCATCAACAGTACATCTCTTGTGTTGTTGGTTTTTTTTTTTTTTGGTTTCTGTTTACTCAGCAACACTTAATATCAATAATTTGTACACAGTGGGTACTCAGTAAATGCATTGCTTGACTAATTGCTGCTCTCTTCCTTTAGAAACCTCACCCAAATCTGGTAATGTCTGGTAATAATTTGAGTCAGACTATGTTTATAATTGTAATCTTGGTGATTCTTTACATGTGGTTCCCCATAGTGACACAACCAGCAATTATGTATAATTTCTGATAATCCTTTCAAAAACCTCCCAATATCACCCTCTTGATACAATTTAAAGGAATTATAGAATTCACAAAATCTAGGAATTCTGGGAAGATTTCAAGCCATCACACAAAATACGTACCTATATGGAATGACCATTATAATGGCTGCAGGTAGAAATGCTCTGGTATTCTTGATAATCAGTTATTTTATGATGAAGAGAAAAGAAAAAAAAACATATTTTCCCCTTATACAATTCTATCTACTAAGAATTGCTACCCTTCTCTCATTTAATTTTTAAACTCACCTGTCTTCTACTTGTTAGTGGTGTAATCTTGACCTTCCCAACTAACTGCACCAGAAACTGATTAAAAAAAAAAATTCTTCCCTTTTTAGTGTTTGTTTTTAAATTACTCGTATGCTTCTTAATCTGTTTTCCTGTGGATGTGATCTATGTCCTCAACTAATTTTAAGCTTGTCAAGGTCAGAGGTTACCTAATTTCATAGAATCACAATCCTAGAATCCATCTAGTACAAATCATTTTACAGGTAAGTTGAGCTTTGGATAAATTAAATGAATTGACAAAAATTGCAATCTAGCTGATATTATTTTTTTTATTTTAAAGATGTTTTTGATGTGGACCATTTTTAAAGTCTTCATTGAATTTGTTACAATATTGCTTCTGTTTTATGTTTTGATTTTTTGGCCAAGAAGAATGTGGGATCTTAGCCCCCCGACCAGAAATCAAACCCGCACTCCCTGCATTGGAAGGCGAAGTCTTAACCACTGGACTGCCAGGGAAGTCCCTGATATTATTTTAAAACCCAAGTGTCCTGATGGTTAAACTCATGTTCTTAGCTTAATACACACACACACACACACACACACACACACACACACACACACACACACACACACTCATGTATAAATATGTATAATCTAAATATATATCACAATCATATATTGTATAATAGAATAAACATCCTTTAAGTATCAATGATGAACTACTAAATAGTTACACCAGATATAGATTTGTGTAACACCATATTAAAACTAATATCCATAGTTTAAAAGTATGGCTTACCTCACTTCTGAGAAAAACTGCCAGTGTTAGACAGTGTTATTTGGGTGTTAGTCTTTCATGATCAATGAACACAACTGGTCTCATATAATGTCCTTTATGGCAGTAGAAAAGTGTTAAAAATCATGTATATTTTCAAAGTAATTGCTTTCTAAGTCAAATAATTGCCTGAACTATTTGTTACTTGTAGCTGTGTGTGTCCTACCTGTAGTCCATTTCCTCAGATGGATTTGAAAAGGTCTGTACAAGTGGAACCCTTGGAGAAGCCTGACATGGCTCATTCCAGAAATACCAAGGAATTTTTTTTTTTGAGATTGCAACTTTTTTTTTTAACATCTTTATGGAGTATAATTGCTTTACAATGGTGTGTTAGTTTCTGTTTTATAACAAAGCTATGCATATACATATATCCCCATATCTCCTCCCTCTGGCGTCTCCCTCCCACCCTCCCTATCCCCCCCCTCTAGGTGGTCACAAAGCACCGAGCTGATCTCCCTGTGCTGTGTGGCTGCTTCCCACTAGCTATCTACTTTACATTTGGTAGTGTATATATGTCCATGCCACTCTCTCACTTCGTCCCAGCTTACCCTTCCCCCTCCCTGTGTCCTCAAGTCCATTTGAAGAGGCTAATTTTTAAATTCCTCCTCCTTCCTGAATATGTTGTCCTTCATAATTTTGTTCCTACCAACCTCACTAAACCCTCCTCTTCCACTGCCCCAAATGCAAATGTCTCTGAAACACACAAAGCTATTTACTTATGCATCACATTCTCTCAGGCCTCTGCAGAAACTCTTTCTGGAATGTTCTTTGCCACTGCATATCCTTTAAAGTTCAGTTCAGTTATCCCTTTTTCCATGAATCCCACATTGAATCCTCTGGCTAAAGCTAATAATTTCTTTTTCGAGATTCCAATGGAAAGTTTTCCAAGGATTTTTGCCATGTACTCTAGTGGTAAGATGTACAGATTTTATAATCAGTAAATCCTGGGTTCTGATCTTGGTTCCATCTCTAGTTAACTGGGCAACGTACTTCGGAAGCTTCGGTTTCTTCATCTGTACCTTGGGAGTAACAATGGTCCCTCCCTCATAGGACTGTTGTGAGGATTTAATGAGATAATACAGGCAAAGTGCTTAGCACCCAGCACAGGCATTAGCAAAGGTTTCAACAAATGTTAGCTATAATCATCATATTATAATACTAATCCACTCCCTAAGAACATAGCCTGTCTTAATTAGCTGTCTGACAAATACAGAGTCTGGCACATAAGTGCTTAAAAAAATTGTTGTTGGAAAGCATATTGATTGAAAGACTGTTTCATTTCACATCCCTAAATGGGAGCTAAAAAATTGAGCTAGCTACCCATGTGGGGTCTAGAGATTGCCCTAAAATGTGGCTCTGGGACTCCAGAACAGGAAAACAAACTTTTCCCCCAGCAACCCCCAAATCATACCTCCTACTCTTTACTACTCCATTATTTAGTCACCACTTAAATATCTAGTTAATTTTCTGCCCTTTAATTTCTCTGTTACTGTAAGTTCAAGCCTTCAGTCTCTTCACACAATGTCCCAAATGAAGTATAGTGTATGGTGACTGACCAAGGTGGTCCTTTAGGGTGAGGCAAGGAAATACTAAAGCTTCTAATTATTTACGTTTACTTAATTATTATTAAGATGTCAGATATACTAAAAAAAAAAGCATGTTTTACCCCTTGTAGATCCCATTCCCTTTCTTCTTCTCCCCATGGGTAACCACTAACCTGAATCTAGTGTTCATCGTTCCCATGCATGTTGTTTCTTTTTCAACACAGGACTGTTTCTTTTTCATCTTTTTAATCCACTTAATGTGGTACCTAATTCAAACAGTATTTATGGAACAAATTTATAAGTATGATTTCTTGCATGGTCTTAAAAACAACAAGGATAAAGAATATTAGACTAATTTCTCACTTAAAAAAAATAATCTCCCTCTATGACAAATGTAAATTATGGGGCATGAGTAAAAATTAAGGCAGACCACTGACCTGGAAAGATGAACCAACACAATGAACAGATTTGCTAGTAGCAAGTAAAAGGATGGGTCCAACATCTTTGATTTTTTTACCCTTTATGGCTGGTAATACTTTTAACCCTTATTTGGACTCAGTAATAGCAGAATAACAGTATAGCAGAAAAAGAAGCTTGTCATTTGTGTTTCCCCAAGCCACACCAACCTACAATAAAACTGTACGCTGACTCAGGTCTAATCCAAAGAACTGTAGGAGTATTTGCCCAAATTACTTCCTCTTAGCTCTTTGGGGGTACCACAGTGGTTCACAGGCATTCAGAAATGTTTACACTGCCATGTTCCTCTGTCTTTTGACAATTGGCCTTTACCGCCTCTGCGGCTCTCTATCTCATCAGAACTCTTCCAGGGTTGTAGCTCTAGCATCTTTTCTGATGCTCCCCCATGGGACGTACGGCTCAGTGCTCATGTCACCTGATTTTCCTCTTCCTATGACTTTAGCTGCATCCATTGCAGGTAGGTGTTGGATGATCCCCAGCCATTGTCCAAGGCTGTGCGCTGGGGCATTCAATTTTCTGCAGTTTTCTCCGGTGAGCTGCTTCTGATGCATAGAGCTGTAGCAGACACTAGAAGTGCTCTTACCAGATTCCCTCGGATCACTTTGACTATTTCTGTGCTTCAGTGCTTTTTTGCCTCCACTTCACAGAACTTTCAATTATTCTTTGAAGGACTGCTCTTGTGCTACTGTGGCTGCCGTGAAGCAGCTCTTAACCAACGACTGTCAGAAGATGGAGTATGAAAACCCAGCTCCCTAGCCTCAGGTCAGAACAACTCTGAGGTGTAATTTACATTCCAGATTCTCCCTGAGGGAGAAGGCCAATCTCTACTTGCCTTTTCCCCTTTCCTGGGAGTGACTGAGGTATTATGGAAAGTTTTCCGATTAGGAACAGGAGAACAGCAATAGAATAGAAGTAAGGTTTTACACACGAGGGCACTTTGGGGCTCCAGATTGGGGATGGGAGGCCAATTATCAAACTTAGAGCACCTCATTAGGGCTGGGATACCCTTGAATATGAACCCCAAAATATTGATTTGGAAAGACTTTAATCGATTCTTGCCTCAGTAAGATTAGTCCTGGGAATATAGTAGAACTAATTTTGCAGGTGACTTTAAATGTGGAGAGAAAGCCAGGAACTTACCTGACATGGGTCTGACACTGTGCATAACAGAGAGGTGGAGAAGAGAGAATTTTACACTGCAGGACATAATCCATGTCCTAAAGTAACTTATGTTCTGGTTGTGAAATTCTAGACTTCAATATATAAAAATATGAGTCTACAATGCAATGTGATGAGTTCAAAATAATTGGCATGGATAAGAAATGTTTTCCTATATGTATGAGATTAGATGTAAAACATATTAAAACAGTTGATATGAAAGGAGGAAATAGAGACTACTTTTCTACTCCTCTTTGTATTTCTTAATCTGCTACACTGCCTATCTCATGACTGAAGCGTGAATTTAAGGCATATTACAATGTTAATCTATTAATATTTACTTTTAGTTTAAGTCAATGCTTCCAGAGGAAATCTATATTCTAAAGATATATACATGTGATTGCTTCTATGAGTTCATATACTAATCACTTCTTAGATGAGTTGGCTTATTTTAGAAAAGTTTCCTAATTTCACAATATTTGACATAGTAAGCCAAAGTAAGAGATTAATGTACAGCAGAACATATTAGAATAAACTGTTTTGATTGGTATTGAAGAAAGGGATGTCTGCTTCTTGGGAGAGTAATTTCTTTTGATAAGAAAGCTTCATATTTTCAGTCTAATATTTCTGTATTTTAACTTATGGGACAAATAGTTGTATGATTTCTGCCATTTAGTGAAATCATTCTAAGTGTCAATTTTGTCATCTGTTAAAAGGGAAACAAAAGTAGTACCTATGTCACTGTGTAGATAAAAATATGTATAAGTGTTGTACACTTTTTAAACATATAAATCACTGCTATTTGTCATTCCTAGTCTGAAGGAAATTGAATTCTATTCATTCATATTCACTGTGATAAGCATAATGAATATATAAAATATTGCCATGCACATATATACAATGGAATATTACTCAGCCATAAAAAGAAACGAAATTGAGTTATTTGTAGTGAGGTGGATGGACCTAGAGTCTGTCATACAGAGTGAAGTAAGTCAGAAAGAGAATAACAAATACCGTATGCTAACACATATATATGGAATCTAAAAAAAAAAAAAAAAAGTGGTTCTGAAGAACCTAGGGACAGGACAGGAATAAAGACGCACACATAGAGAATGGACTTGAGGACACAGGGAGGGGGAAGGGTAAGCTGGGACGAAGTGAGAGAGTGGCATGGACTTATAAATACTACCTAATCTAAGATAGCTAGCTAGTGGTAAGCATCCACATAGCACAGGGAGATCAGGTCGGTGCTTTGTGACCACCTAGAGGGGTGGGATACAAGGGTGGGAGGGAGATGCAAGAGGGAGGCAATAAGGGGATATATGTATATGTATAGCTGATTCACTTTGTTACAAAGCAGAAACTAACACATCATTGTAAAGCAATTATACTCCAATAAAGATGTTAAAAAAATAAACAAATGAAATATTGCCATGAATGTTTAACTTTTCATTTAAACAAAACATTAAAAAGATATTTCCCCCAGTTTGCTTTGACACTGTCCTACCTTGTAATGGTCATGGACAAAAAGGCCTTATGAAATATAAGAAAGAGTATTGGCTTAGAATACCCAGGTTTCGGCCCGTTTTTTTTTTTTTTCCACTTAAAAAAATCACTCATCTTGGATGTGTCTCTTAACATCTTCATTCAATTCAAAAATTCGTTGTGAAACTTGCATGAAATAATGTATGAAAGGTGCTTTGTAAAATAAAAAGTGCTGGATGGATGTAAAGAATTATCATTAAAGTACATTATATCTTGTGATATCGGTAACCTGTCATTCATCTTTCTTCTGGTTTTGTCTCTTGTGTACTCAAGTCCAATAATGCATGAGTCCTTAAAAAATTTATTGTGCTTCTATTATATATCAGCACTTACTAGTTATTGGAAATGCAGCAAAATAGACATGGTCCCTGACTTCATAGAGTTTATTATTGAAAGGATCACCTCAGCATTCAACCCTCAGATTATAACAGGCATTTTTTCCCTCAACATATCCTATTTCTTGAGGTACACTGTGCTCCAATCTGGACATGTGCCTCCCCTTTTCAGGGCCATAGGTAACATCTTTGTGTCTCCCTTTCTCATTCTCCTGGAGACTCATTTAGTACTGTGTGTTGAATCTGTTTGAGATCTCCTATTTTGTGTCAGATCTCCTATTTTCTGTATCCAATGATTTCCTCTTTTTTTGATTTATTGTTGTATTTGTAGAACATATTGCCCAAAAGCCTCTTGAGAAAAGGGATATAGACGTATAGACTGCATATGAGGTAAAATTTTATAACTGTATGTATCTGAAAACATCATTATTTGACCCTCACACTTGATTGATAGTTTGGTTGTGTATAGAATTCTAGATTGGAATTCATTTCCGTTCAAATTTTTGAAAGCATTTTTCCAGTGTCTCTAGATTTTTTTTTTTTGGTTTATGACATTTTCTTTGTCCTCAGTGTTCTGAAATGTCACAATAAAGTGACTTTTGTGGGTCTATTTTCAATTATTTTAGTGGGCTCTGTGGGTCCTTCCAATCTGGAAAGTCATGTCCTTTAGTTCTGAGAAACGTTTAAAATTATTTCATTGATGATTTTCATTTTTCCACTTTCCCTGTACTTTCTTTCTGCAACTCCATTTATTTGTACATTCCACCTCCTGGATTGGTGCTCTATTTTTGTTTAATCTTTTCTTTTCCTGTATTTACATACCTTTTCTTTTTTGCCCTACTTTTCAAGTAACAGCCCCGACTAACCTGACTACTGACTTTTTCCTTTCATTTGTTATCTGCTCATGTTAACTAGTTTAGTTTTATTTTAGGAATATCTGATTGGTCTGTTTTGTGATTCTCATCTTGTTTTGGTCAGAATCCCCAGAACAGACTCTTCTAATCTTCTGCCAGAAGAGGAAAGGCCTGGATAATAGTATTTTAGAAGCCAAGTAGAGGAAAAGGGCTGGGTGTTTCAGCATTCACCATCCAGATGTTCCTTTAATTCCCCTCAACTATGCTTGGTATCCAGCAGTCCAGAATCCCTTTACTTTACCCTCCCCAGAGGATAATATTCCACACTTCTGCCAGGGTAGGGAAGGGGCAGTGGCTAAGCAGCACAGACTAGGGGAGAGGACCAAAGGATGTACCTGCTTCTAAAAGAGCCTACAGCTGGTCCTTCTGCTTTCAGGTCCCACTTCACCCCCATTTTCAGAAGGACTTGGTGCTATCAAGTCATGGACCCTTGAGGATCTTGTGGGTCCAAATGAGGCTGATTCTTGGTTTTTGCCACCACCAGGATTTGTCTTTTTGAGGTCCTCAAATCTGCTACAATCCTCCATATACTTTCTAGCCTTAAAATTTCTGGGGCTTTTGTATCTTTTCCTTTTTTCCACATTGTTGCATGTTTATTAATTTAAAAAAATCCTTTTAGTGAGGTTTTGTCAGGGAGGAAAACTAGATAAACGTGTTAACTTTACATATTAACTTTCCAATCCACTTACTATACTGTAGCTGGAAAGAGCATCCTGTTTTGGTTTCAGGGGTGTAATATCTTATCACATGAGGATATTATCCAGTTTTGTTTTTGTTTTCTTTTTTAGTTTTGCAAAACACTGTATTTTGCAAAATACAAATCTGTTAGAAGCAAGGTTTATACTCTCCATTTTACCATAGGTTCTGCTCCTCCCTCTTGTCATTTCACACATTATCTGTCTAGCCCCTGAGGTAGTAGAGTCCTTTGCCTCTGCCTTGTATATTTTCGCATCTCTAGCTCATGTCTCACCACACTTCCCTCTTTCTCTCATATTCACCACACTGGCTTTCTTTTGGTTCTTTGTAAGCCCCACAATCACTCTTCCACTGGGCCTCTGCATGTGCAACTCTGCTTGTAACCTCTTTTTTTTCCTCTTTAATGCTACTCTTCTTCAGATCTCTATTCAGTTGTTTCTTCTATCTTCTGACCTTCCCAACTAGGTCAAATCCCTGCATCACAGGCTCTCCTAGCACCATGGAGCTGTTTTACATTTCTTTGGATGCTATTTGCATGGTGCCCACTTCCCACGACTAAATTATAAGCTTTGTGGGATAGGATCTCGGTCTGTTTTGTCTTCTATTGCATTCACAGTGCCTAGCACAGAACATGGCTCAGAGTAGGTACTTAATAATTATTGATTAAACGATTAAATAGAACTGATACCTTAAGGATAAATAGGACTGATAAGATGAGAACTGAGGAAAGAGTCCTCAGACTGATAAAACATATGATGGCTATGTTTGTTGGACTTGAGGAAGTGAAAGACAAGGGCTGTGTCTAGAGCCATGTGAACTAGGGGAAGTGGTGCTGGGTGAAGCTGGAGGGATCAACAAGGGCCAGATCACAGGGGGCCTTTTAAGCAATGAAAAAACTTCTGGACTTTTTCTAAGGGCAATGAAAATTTTAGTAGGGGAGTTACATGCTCCAGATACTATGTGGAGAATGGGTTGGAAATAGCAAAAGTGGACAAGGGGAGGCCAGTTAAAAGGTTATTGCCCAAGTCGAGGAAAGACCTGATGGCTTACACAGGGGAAAAGTTACTAAAGATGGAGAGACATATCAAAGGATATTTTAGAGGGTACAACATTTGATGATGGATTGAATTTGGGGAGTGAAGGAAAGAGAATTGTCAAAAGTGACACTCAGATTCCTGGTCTGACCAACTAGGTGAACATGGGTACCATTTACTAAGGTGGGAAAGATTGCTTAGCCGCGTGGCCCCCCACCCAGGTGTCTAAAAAAGCAAAAATAAATAAAAAAATAAGCCAGAGGGGATGTGGTTGGAAGGTAAGTGACACTCACTGGTCTCCACTTCCCTGAGGGGTTTCTGGTTACACAAGGATTTTGCTCCTTCACAATCTCATTGGTTAACTACTCTCTGTGTCTCCAGTTCAAGCTTGCAAGAAGGAGAACCTGATTGGTAGTACCTGTCATCTTTTCTGGGTAAAAGAACTCATTCCGGGGCTTCCCTGGTGGCGCAGTGGTTGCGCGTCCGCCTGCCGATGCAGGGGAACCGGGTTCGCGCCCCGGTCTGGGAGGATCCCACATGCCGCGGAGCGGCTGGGCCCGTGAGCCATGGCCGCTGGGCCTGCGCGCCCGGAGCCTGTGCTCCGCAACGGGAGAGGCCACAGCAGTGA
>NC_041218.1:33780037-33782708 GCF_002837175.3 Physeter macrocephalus
GCCATGGCCGCTGGGCCTGCGCGTCCGGAGCCTGTGCTCCGCAACGGGAGAGGCCACGGCAGAGGGAGGCATGCATACCACAAAAAAAAAAAAAAAAAAGAACTCATTCCATGTGGCCTCATTGTCTAGTCTTAGGAGCCTTATTCTGGCCAGATAGCTGGTAAAACATTATTTCTGGGTGTGTCTATGAAGTGTCTCTGGAAGAGATTAGCATTTGAATCAGTAGACTGAGTAAAGATCTCCCTTGCCAGTGCAGGCGGGCATCATTCGATCCATTGAGGGCCTGAACAGAACAAAAAAGGTGGAGGAAGGGCAAATTCACTCTCTCTGATTGAGCCAAGACATCCACCTTTTTATGCCGTTGGACATTGGTGCTCCTGATCTTTGGGCATGCAGACGCAGACAGAGACTTATACCATTGCCCCTCTTCCCCTTCTCAGGCATTTGGGCTGAATTATACCACCAGCTTTCCTGGTTCTCTGGCTTACATTTGGCAGATCAGCAAATCGTGAGACTTCTTGGCCTCCATAACCACAGGAACCAATTGGCATAGTAAATAAATAAATAAATAAATAAATGTATATAGAACATATATATTCTATTGGTACGGTTTCTCTGGGAATCCTAATACAGTCATATGTAAACATTTCCATTCATTGATAAATGATAGCAGTGATTTTCATCTTGGATAATAATCAACTATACAATCCTTTGTTTTTTTTTTTTTAATCACAGACAAGGCCTATTCTTCAAAATGTAATAGTAATTCTTCTGTTTCCTAGTACTATTCTGTTAAAGTAATTCACAGGATGAGTCTCCTGATTAAATCCAGTACTCACGGGAGGTAAAGGTAGCCCAAAGAATGTACAAAATTGCAAGGCACATTTTAATCAAGTTTAATCTTCTCTTGCCCCTAGCCATCCTATCCCAGAGCTAAAGAGAGCTCTCGAGTTTCACTTTTACTTCTCTTGAAGAGATGGTGTTGAGTGCAAAAGAAAGAAAAAAGTACTTGAGTGCTTACATAGTTTGAGATGTGTAAACCCTGGAATGTTCCAATCTTCTGCTTAAGTAAAATACTAAATTTATTTTTGTTAATTTTAGTGAAGAAACAAGAATATATTAAAAAGTTATGAAACTCATACTGATGCCAAACTAAACATTGTAAATCAAGGCAATAGCTCCACTGAGGTAAAGTGTCTTGCAGTTTGGATGTGCAATGGGTACTGATCTGTGGACTAAGGTAGTGGTTTATGCAGACAGGCTCAGAAGAATTTACTGCAACTCAATTTTGTATGCAAATCAAGGAGGCAAACTCAGCAGATCTGAGATGGGAACAAAAGATTGTGTTTCTACCCTTACAAGTCACAAAGGAGGTTACATTTCATAAAAATTATCCTGCATTTTACTGTGCTTATCTTCATATATAAAATCCTATTGTGAGGTAAACAGAGAATGTTGAGGAAGCTGAGATTCTATGTTCTCAGAACTTTTTTCTATATTTTTTGACTGCAAATTCAGAATTGTTTTCATGAGTCCAGAGCCTACTGGGAGACAAGAAAGGCCTTCTAAGGCTTTCTTTGGGTAGGAGGAGGCTGGAGCCTGGGGTGTGAGACACTGAGGGTACAGAGGGGAAAGAATATAGAGCAGAAAGAGGAAAAGGAAGAGATTTTTTTTCCCCTCTGTGGCTCACAGAAAAGGGACACTGCAGGGGAACCAGAATCTCCGTGGTCAAAGGAAGTCCAGTGCAGGCAGAAGCACCAGCAGCCTGAACGATTTTAACTCCAGCTTGACACAAATCCCGAAGACAGAAGACCTGGAAATCCATGGCCAAGCCTTGGGAGAGGTGTCTGTACACAAATCCAAGATGCAGAGTGAAGGGTGGTGGGGCATTGGCAGCAAGATGATGACTAAAATGAAGAGTTGGTCGAGCATTGTATTTTAGAGTTTATCTTTTTTTTTTTTTTTTTTTTTTTTTTTTTGCGGTACGCGGGCCTCTTACTGCTGTGGCCTCTCCCGTTGCGGAGCACAGGCTCCGGACGCGCCGGCCCAGAGGCCATGGCTCACGGGCCCAGCCGCTCCGCGGCATGTGGGATCTTTCCGGACCGGGGCACAAACCCGCATCCCCTGCATTGGCAGGCGGACTCTCGACCACTGTGCCACCAGGGAAGCCCTAGAGTTTATCTTTAAAAAGTGTTTTCTCTAAAAGTGCTATAAAAGAAAATAAACAGTGGAATAAGATGGTAACTAGGGGAGACCTCTCAGGTGGCCAGGGACAACTTCTCTGAGGAATGGCATTTGAGCTGAGGCCTGATGGATGAAAATGAGCCAGCCAGGTGGATGGGGATGGGGAGCAGGAAGAGGGAAAGAAACGCAAAGTGAAGAAATGGGTCAGTTCTGGTCTATACTCTAATAGTACTAAGTAACTTTCCCTCATAGCTACTGAACAAGAGGAAGTGTGAATAGGTATAAGAGTATTGGAGAAATGGGTAGAATTTAGTTTACATGGACCGAAACATGCAATAAATTCACTTGTGACATTTTCTTAGTCAACATTCAATGATATTTTCTTATCCCTCATCTTTTTTTTTTTTTTTTTTGCGGTACGCGGGCCTCTCACTGTTGTGGCCTCTCCCGTTGCGGAGCACAGGCTCCGGACGCGCAGGCTCAGCGG